>NW_027440598.1:0-80127 GCF_031893055.1 Leptodactylus fuscus
TATCATTACATAATGTCCTCTGTTATTATAATATACAGTGTCCTTATCATTATATAATGTCCTCTGTTATTATAATATACAGTGCCCTTATATTACATAATGTCCTCTGTTATTATAATATACAGTGCCCCTATCATTACATAATGTCCTCTGTTATTATAATATACAGTGCCCCCTATCATTACATAATGTCCTCTGTTATTATAATATACAGTGCCCCTTATATTACATAATGTCCTCTGTTATTATAATATACAGTGCCCCCTATCATTACATAATGTCCTCTTTTATTATAATATACAGTGCCCCCTATCATTACATAATGTCCTCTGTTATTATAATATACAGTGCCCCTTATATTACATAATGTCCTCTGTAATTATAATATACAGTGCCCCCTATCATTTACATAATGTCCTATTTTATTATAATATACAGTGCCCCCTATCATTACATAATGTCCTCTGTTATTATAATATACAGTGCCCCTTATATTACATAATGTCCTCTGTAATTATAATATACAGTGCCCCTATCATTACATAATGTCCTCTTTTATTATAATATACGGTGCCCCCTATCATTATATAATGTCCTCTGTTATTATAATATACAGTGCCCCTATCATTACATAATGTCCTCTGTTATTATAATATACAGTGCCCCCTATCATTATATAATATCCTCTGTTATTATAATATACAGTGCCCCCTATCATTACATAATGTCCTCTGTTATTATAATATACAGTGCCCCCTATCATTACATAATGTCCTCTTTTATTATAATATACAGTGCCCCTATCATTACATAATGTCCTCTGTTATTATAATATACAGTGCCCCCTATCATTACATAATGTCCTCTGTTATTATAATATACAGTGCCCCTATCATTATATAATATCCTCTGTTATTATAATATACAGTGCCCCCTATCATTACATAATGTCCTCTGTTATTATAATATACAGTGCCCCCTATCATTATATAATGTCCTCTGTTATTATAATATACAGTCCTCTGTTATTATAATATACAGTGCCCCCTATCATTACATAATGTCCTCTGTTATTATAATATACAGTGTCCCTTATCATTATATAATGTCCTCTGTTATTATAATATACAGTGCCCTTATATTACATAATGTCCTCTGTTATTATAATATACAGTGCCCCCTATCATTACATAATGTCCTCTGTTATTATAATATACAGTGCCCCTATCATTACATAATGTCCTCTGTTATTATAATATACAGTGCCCCTTATATTACATAATGTCCTCTGTTATTATAATATACAGTGCCCCCTATCATTACATAATGTCCTCTTTTATTATAATATACAGTGCCCCCTATCATTACATAATGTCCTCTGTTATTATAATATACAGTGCCCCTTATATTACATAATGTCCTCTGTAATTATAATATACAGTGCCCCCTATCATTTACATAATGTCCTATTTTATTATAATATACAGTGCCCCCTATCATTACATAATGTCCTCTGTTATTATAATATACAGTGCCCCTTATATTACATAATGTCCTCTGTAATTATAATATACAGTGCCCCCTATCATTACATAATGTCCTCTTTTATTATAATATACGGTGCCCCCTATCATTATATAATGTCCTCTGTTATTATAATATACAGTGCCCCCTATCATTACATAATGTCCTCTGTTATTATAATATACAGTGCCCCCTATCATTATATAATATCCTCTGTTATTATAATATACAGTGCCCCCTATCATTACATAATGTCCTCTGTTATTATAATATACAGTATCCCCTATCATTACATAATGTCCTCTGTTATTATAATATACAGTGCCCCCTATCATTATATAATATCCTCTGTTATTATAATATACAGTGCCCCCTATCATTACATAATGTCCTCTGTTATTATAATATACAGTGCCCCTATCATTATATAATGTCCTCTGTTATTATAATATACAGTCCTCTGTTATTATAATATACAGTGCCCCCTATCATTACATAATGTCCTCTGTTATTATAATATACAGTGTCCCTTATCATTATATAATGTCCTCTGTTATTATAATATACAGTGCCCTTATATTACATAATGTCCTCTGTTATTATAATATACAGTGCCCCCTATCATTACATAATGTCCTCTGTTATTATAATATACAGTGCCCCCTATCATTACATAATGTCCTCTGTTATTATAATATACAGTGCCCCTTATATTACATAATGTCCTCTGTTATTATAATATACAGTGCCCCCTATCATTACATAATGTCCTCTTTTATTATAATATACAGTGCCCCCTATCATTACATAATGTCCTCTGTTATTATAATATACAGTGCCCCTTATATTACATAATGTCCTCTGTAATTATAATATACAGTGCCCCCTATCATTTACATAATGTCCTATTTTATTATAATATACAGTGCCCCCTATCATTACATAATGTCCTCTGTTATTATAATATACAGTGCCCCTTATATTACATAATGTCCTCTGTAATTATAATATACAGTGCCCCCTATCATTACATAATGTCCTCTTTTATTATAATATACGGTGCCCCCTATCATTATATAATGTCCTCTGTTATTATAATATACAGTGCCCCCTATCATTACATAATGTCCTCTGTTATTATAATATACAGTGCCCCCTATCATTATATAATATCCTCTGTTATTATAATATACAGTGCCCCTATCATTACATAATGTCCTCTGTTATTATAATATACAGTGCCCCCTATCATTATATAATGTCCTCTGTTATTATAATATACAGTGCCCCCTTTCATTACATAATGTCCTCTGTTATTATAATATACAGTGCCCTTATATTACATAATGTCCTCTGTTATTATAATATACAGTGCCCCCTATCATTACATAATGTCCTCTGTTATTATAATATACAGTGTCCCTTATCATTATATAATGTCCTCTGTTATTATAATATACAGTGCCCTTATATTAAATAATGTCCTCTGTTATTATAATATACAGTGCCCCCTATCATTACATAATGTCCTCTGTTATTATAATATACAGTGCCCCCTATCATTACATAATGTCCTCTGTTATTATAATATACAGTGCCCCCTATCATTATATAATGTCCTCTGTTATTATAATATACAGTGCCCCTTTCATTACATAATGTCCTCTGTTATTATAATATACAGTGCCCCCTTTCATTACATAATGTCCTCTGTTATTATAATATACAGTGCCCTTATATTACATAATGTCCTCTGTTATTATAATATACAGTGCCCCCTATCATTACATAATGTCCTCTGTTATCATAATATACAGTGCAACCTATCATTACATAATGTCCTCTGTTATTATAATATACAGTGCCCCCTATCATTACATAATGTCCTCTGTTATTATAATATACAGTGCCCCTTATATTACATAATGTCCTCTGTAATTATAATATACAGTGCCCCCTATCATTACATAATGTCCTCTGTTATTATAATATACAGTGCCCCCTATCATTATATAATGTCCTCTGTTATTATAATATACAGTGCCCCCTATCATTATATAATGTCCTCTGTTATTATAATATACAATGCCCCCTATCATTACATAATGTCCTCTGTTATTATAATATACAGTGCCCCCTATCATTACATAATGTCCTCTGTTATTATAATATACAGTGCCCCCTATCATTACATAATGTCCTCTGTTATTATAATATACAGTGCCCCCTATCATTACATAATGTCCTCTGTTATTATAATATACAGTGCCCCCTATCATTACATAATAACCTCTGTTATTATAATATACAGTGCCCCCTATCATTACATAATGTCCTCTGTTATTATAATATACAGTGCCCCCTATCATTATATAATGTCCTCTGTTATTATAATATACAGTGCCCCCTATAATTATATAATGTCCTCTCTTATTATAATATACAGTGCCCCTTATATTACATAATGTCCTCTGGTATTATAATATACAGTGCCCCTTATATTACATATTGTCCTCTGTTATTATAATATACAGTGCCCCCTATCATTACATAATATCCTCTGTTATTATAATATACAGTGCCCCTTATATTACATAATGTCCTCTGTTATTATAATATACAGTGCCCCCTATCATTACATAATGTCCTCTTTTATGATAATATACAGTGCCCCCTATCATTATATAATGTCCTCTTTTATTATAATATACAGTGCCCCCTATCATTACATAATGTCCTCTGTTATTATAATATACAGTGCCCCCTAACATTATATAATGTCCTCTGTTATTATAATATACAGTGCCCCCTATCATTATATAATGTCTCTGTTATTATAATATACAGTGCCCCTATCATTACATAATGTCCTATGTTATTATAATATACAGTGCCCCCTATCATTACATAATGTCCTCTGTTATTATAATATACAGTGCCCCCTATCATTATATAATGTCCTCTGTTATTATAATATACAGTGTCCCCTATCATTACATAATGTCCTCTGTTATTATAATATACAGTGCCCCCTATCATTATATAATGTCCTCTGTTATTATAATATACAGTGCCCCCTATCATTATATAATGTCCTCTGTTATTATAATATACAGTGCCCCCTATCATTACATAATGTCCTCTGTTATTATAATATACAGTGCCCCCTATCATTACATAATGTCCTCTGTTATTATAATATACAGTGCCCCCTATCATTACATAATGTCCTCTGTTATTATAATATACAGTGCCCCCTATCATTACATAATGTCCTCTGTTATTATAATATACAGTGCCCTCTATCATTACATAATGTCCTCTGTTATTATAATATACAGTGCCCCTTATATTACATAATGTCCTCTGTTATTATAATATACAGTGCTGCCTATCATTACATAATGTCCTCTTTTATTATAATATACAGTGCCCCCTATCATTACATAATGTCCTCTGTTATTATAATATACAGTGCCCCTTATATTACATAATGTCCTCTGTAATTATAATATACAGTGCCCCCTATCATTACATAATGTCCTCTGTTATTATAATATACGGTGCCCCCTATCATTATATAATGTCCTCTGTTATTATAATATACAGTGCCCCCTATCATTACATAATGTCCTCTGTTATTATAATATACAGTGCCCCCTATCATTATATAATGTCCTCTGTTATTATAATATACAGTGCCCCCTATCATTACATAATGTCCTCTGTTATTATAATATACAGTGCCCCCTTTCATTACATAATGTCCTCTGTTATTATAATATACAGTGCCCTTATATTACATAATGTCCTCTGTTATTATAATATACAGTGCCCCCTATCATTACATAATGTCCTCTGTTATTATAATATACAGTGCCCCCTATCATTACATAATGTCCTCTGTTATTATAATATACAGTGTCCCTTATCATTATATAATGTCCTCTGTTATTATAATATACAGTGCCCCCTATCATTACATAATGTCCTCTGTTATTATAATATACAGTGCCCCCTATAATTATATAATGTCCTCTCTTATTATAATATACAGTGCCCCTTATATTACATAATGTCCTCTGGTATTATAATATACAGTGCCCCTTATATTACATATTGTCCTCTGTTATTATAATATACAGTGCCCCTATCATTACATAATATCCTCTGTTATTATAATATACAGAGCTTCCTATCATTACATAATGTCCTCTTTTATTATAATATACAGTGCCCCTATCATTACATAATATCCTCTGTTATTATAATATACAGAGCTTCCTATCATTACATAATGTCCTCTTTTATTATAATATACAGTGCCCCCTATCATTACATAATGTCCTCTGTTATTATAATATACAGTGCCCCCTATCATTATATAATGTCCTCTGTTATTATAATATACAGTGCCCCCTATCATTACATAATGTCCTCTGTTATTATAATATACAGTGCCCTCTATCATTACATAATGTCCTCTGTTATTATAATATACAGTGCCCCTTATATTACATATTGTCCTCTGTTATTATAATATACAGAGCTTCCTATCATTACATAATGTCCTCTTTTATTATAATATACAGTGCCCCTATCATTATATAATGTCCTCTGTTATTATAATATACAGTGCCCCCTATCATTATATAATGTCCTCTGTTATTATAATATACAGTATCCCTATCATTACATAATGTCCTCTGTTATTATAATATACAGTGCCCCCTATCATTATATAATGTCCTCTGTTATTATAATATACAGTGCCCCCTATCATTACATAATGTCCTCTGTTATTATAATATACAGTGCCCCTATCATTACATAATGTCCTCTGTTATTATAATATACAGTGCCCTCTATCATTACATAATGTCCTCTGTTATTATAATATACAGTGCCCCTTATATTACATAATGTCCTCTGTAATTATAATATACAGTGCCCCCTATCATTACATAATGTCCTCTTTTATTATAATATACAGTGCCCCCTATCATTACATAATGTCCTCTGTTATTATAATATACAGTGCCCCCTATCATTACATAATGTCCTCTGTTATTATAATATACAGTGCCCCCTATCATTATATAATATCCTCTGTTATTATAATATACAGTGCCCCCTATCATTACATAATGTCCTCTGTTATTATAATATACAGTGCCCCCTATCATTATATAATGTCCTCTGTTATTATAATATACAGTCCTCTGTTATTATAATATACAGTGCCCCCTATCATTACATAATGTCCTCTGTTATTATAATATACAGTGTCCCTTATCATTATATAATGTCCTCTGTTATTATAATATACAGTGCCCTTATATTACATAATGTCCTCTGTTATTATAATATACAGTGCCCCCTATCATTACATAATGTCCTCTGTTATTATAATATACAGTGCCCCCTATCATTACATAATGTCCTCTGTTATTATAATATACAGTGCCCCCTATCATTACATAATGTCCACTGTTATTATAATATACAGTGCCCCCTATCATTACATAATGTCCTCTGTTATTATAATATACAGTGCCCCCTATCATTACATAATGTCCTCTGTTATTATAATATACAGTGCCCCCTATCATTATATAATGTCATCTGTTATTATAATATACAGTGCCCCCTATCATTATATAATGTCCTCTGTTATTATAATATACAGTGCCCCCTATCATTACATAATGTTCTCTATTATTATAATATACAGTGCCCTTATATTACACAATGTCCGCTGTTATTATAATATACAGTGCCCCCTATCATTACATAATGTCCTCTGTTATTATAATATACAGTGCCCCCTATCATTACATAATGTCCACTGTTATTATAATATACAGTGCCCCCTATCATTACATAATGTCCTCTGTTATTATAATATACAGTGCCCCCTATCATTACATAATATCCTCTGTTATTATAATATACAATGCCCCCTATCATTACATAATGTCCTCTGTTATTATAATATACAGTGCCCCCTATCAATACATAATGTCCTCTGTTATTATAATATACAGTGCCCCCTATCATTACATAATGTCCTCTGTTATTATAATATACAGTGCCCCCTAACATTATATAATGTCCTCTGTTATTATAATATACAGTGCCCCCTATCATTATATAATGTCCTCTGTTATTATAATATACAGTGCCCCTATCATTACATAATGTTCTATGTTATTATAAAATACAGTGCCCCCTATCATTACATAATGTCCTCTGTTATTATAATATACAGTGCCCCCTATCATTATGTAATGTCCTCTGTTATTATAATATACAGTGTCCCCTATCATTACATAATGTCCTCTGTTATTATAATATACAGTGCCCCCTATCATTATATAATGTCCTCTGTTATTATAATATACAGTTCCCCCTATCATTATATAATGTCCTCTGTTATTATAATATACAGTGCCCCCTATCATTACATAATGTCCTTTGTTATTATAATATACAGTGCCCCCTATCATTACATAATGTCCTCTGTTATTATAATATACAGTGCCCCTTATATTACATAATGTCCTCTGTTATTATAATATACAGTGCCCCCTATCATTACATAATGTCCTCTGTTATTATAATATACAGTGCCCCCTATCATTATATAATGTCATCTGTTATTATAATATACAGTGCCCCCTATCATTATATAATGTCCTCTGTTATTATAATATACAGTGCCCCCTATCATTACATAATATCCTCTGTTATTATAATATACAGTGCCCCCTATCATTACATAATGTCCTCTATTATTATAATATACAGTGCCCTTATATTACATAATGTCCTCTGTTATTATAATATACAGTGCCCCCTATCATTACATAATGTCCTCTGTTTTTATAATATACAGTGCCCCCTATCATTACACAATGTCCGCTGTTATTATAATATACAGTGCCCCCTATCATTACATAATGTCCTCTGTTATTATAATATACAGTGCCCCCTATCATTACATAATGTCCACTGTTATTATAATATACAGTGCCCCCTATCATTACATAATGTCCTCTGTTATTATAATATACAGTGCCCCCTATCATTACATAATATCCTCAGTTATTATAATATACAGTGCCCCCTATCATTACATAATGTCCTCTGTTATTATAATATACAGTGCCCCCTATCAATACATAATGTCCTCTGTTATTATAATATACAGTGCCCCCTATCATTATATAATGTCCTCTGTTATTATAATATACAGTGCCCCCTATCATTACATAATATCCTCTGTTATTATAATATACAGTGCCCCCTATCATTACATAATGTCCTCTGTTATTATAATATACAGTGCCCCCTATCAATACATAATGTCCTCTGTTATTATAATATACAGTGCCCCCTATCATTACATAATGTCCTCTGTTATTATAATATACAATGCCCCTTATATTACTTAATGTCCTCTGTAATTATAATATACAGTGCCCCCTATCATTACATAATGTCCTCTGTTATTATAATATACAGTGCCCCCTATCATTATATAATGTCCTCTGTTATTATAATATACAGTGCCCCCTATCAATACATAATGTCCTCTGTTATTATAATATACAGTGCCCCCCTATTATTACATAATGTCCTCTGTTATTATAATATACAGTGCCCCTTATATTACATAATGTCCTCTGTAATTATAATATACAGTGCCCCCTATCATTACATAATGTCCTCTGTTATTATAATATACAATGCCCCCTATCATTATATAATGTCCTCTGTTATTATAATATACAGTGCCCCCTATCATTATATAATGTCCTCTGTTATTATAATATACAATGCCCCCTATCATTACATAATGTCCTCTGTTATTATAATATACAGTGCCCCCTATCATTACATAATGTCCTCTGTTATTATAATATACAGTGCCCCCTATCATTATATAATGTCCTCTGTTATTATAATATACAGTGCCCCCTATCATTACATAATGTCCTCTGTTATTATAATATACAGTGCCCCCTTTCATTACATAATGTCCTCTGTTATTATAATATACAGTGCCCTTATATTACATAATGTCCTCTGTTATTATAATATACAGTGCCCCCTATCATTACATAATGTCCTCTGTTATTATAATATACAGTGCCCCCTATCATTACATAATGTCCTCTGTTATTATAATATACAGTGTCCCTTATCATTATATAATGTCCTCTGTTATTATAATATATAGTGCCCCCTATCATTACATAATGTCCTCTGTTATTATAATATACAGTGCCCCCTATAATTATATAATGTCCTCTCTTATTATAATATACAGTGCCCCTTATATTACATAATGTCCTCTGGTATTATAATATACAGTGCCCCTTATATTACATATTGTCCTCTGTTATTATAATATACAGTGCCCCCTATCATTACATAATATCCTCTGTTATTATAATATACAGAGCTTCCTATCATTACATAATGTCCTCTTTTATTATAATATACAGTGCCCCCTATCATTACATAATATCCTCTGTTATTATAATATACATAGCTTCCTATCATTACATAATGTCCTCTTTTATTATAATATACAGTGCCCCCTATCATTACATAATGTCCTCTGTTATTATAATATACAGTGCCCCCTATCATTATATAATGTCCTCTGTTATTATAATATACAGTGCCCCCTATCATTACATAATGTCCTCTGTTATTATAATATACAGTGCCCTCTATCATTACATAATGTCCTCTGTTATTATAATATACAGTGCCCCTTATATTACATATTGTCCTCTGTTATTATAATATACAGAGCTTCCTATCATTACATAATGTCCTCTTTTATTATAATATACAGTGCCCCTATCATTATATAATGTCCTCTGTTATTATAATATACAGTGCCCCCTATCATTATATAATGTCCTCTGTTATTATAATATACAGTATCCCCTATCATTACATAATGTCCTCTGTTATTATAATATACAGTGCCCCCTATCATTATATAATGTCCTCTGTTATTATAATATACAGTGCCCCCTATCATTACATAATGTCCTCTGTTATTATAATATACAGTGCCCCCTATCATTACATAATGTCCTCTGTTATTATAATATACAGTGCCCTCTATCATTACATAATGTCCTCTGTTATTATAATATACAGTGCCCCTTATATTACATAATGTCCTCTGTAATTATAATATACAGTGCCCCCTATCATTACATAATGTCCTCTTTTATTATAATATACAGTGCCCCTTATATTACATAATGTCCTCTGTAATTATAATATACAGTGCCCCCTATCATTATATAATATCCTCTGTTATTATAATATACAGTGCCCCCTATCATTACATAATGTCCTCTGTTATTATAATATACAGTGCCCCCTATCATTACATAATGTCCTCTTTTATTATAATATACAGTGCCCCCTATCATTACATAATGTCCTCTGTTATTATAATATACAGTGCCCCCTATCATTACATAATGTCCTCTGTTATTATAATATACAGTGCCCCCTATCATTATATAATATCCTCTGTTATTATAATATACAGTGCCCCCTATCATTACATAATGTCCTCTGTTATTATAATATACAGTGCCCCCTATCATTATATAATGTCCTCTGTTATTATAATATACAGTCCTCTGTTATTATAATATACAGTGCCCCCTATCATTACATAATGTCCTCTGTTATTATAATATACAGTGTCCCTTATCATTATATAATGTCCTCTGTTATTATAATATACAGTGCCCTTATATTACATAATGTCCTCTGTTATTATAATATACAGTGCCCCCTATCATTACATAATGTCCTCTGTTATTATAATATACAGTGCCCCCTATCATTACATAATGTCCTCTGTTATTATAATATACAGTGCCCCTTATATTACATAATGTCCTCTGTTATTATAATATACAGTGCCCCCTATCATTACATAATGTCCTCTTTTATTATAATATACAGTGCCCCCTATCATTACATAATGTCCTCTGTTATTATAATATACAGTGCCCCTTATATTACATAATGTCCTCTGTAATTATAATATACAGTGCCCCCTATCATTTACATAATGTCCTATTTTATTATAATATACAGTGCCCCCTATCATTACATAATGTCCTCTGTTATTATAATATACAGTGCCCCTTATATTACATAATGTCCTCTGTAATTATAATATACAGTGCCCCCTATCATTACATAATGTCCTCTTTTATTATAATATACGGTGCCCCCTATCATTATATAATGTCCTCTGTTATTATAATATACAGTGCCCCCTATCATTACATAATGTCCTCTGTTATTATAATATACAGTGCCCCCTATCATTATATAATATCCTCTGTTATTATAATATACAGTGCCCCCTATCATTACATAATGTCCTCTGTTATTATAATATACAGTATCCCCTATCATTACATAATGTCCTCTGTTATTATAATATACAGTGCCCCCTATCATTATATAATATCCTCTGTTATTATAATATACAGTGCCCCCTATCATTACATAATGTCCTCTGTTATTATAATATACAGTGCCCCCTATCATTATATAATGTCCTCTGTTATTATAATATACAGTCCTCTGTTATTATAATATACAGTGCCCCCTATCATTACATAATGTCCTCTGTTATTATAATATACAGTGTCCCTTATCATTATATAATGTCCTCTGTTATTATAATATACAGTGCCCTTATATTACATAATGTCCTCTGTTATTATAATATACAGTGCCCCCTATCATTACATAATGTCCTCTGTTATTATAATATACAGTGCCCCCTATCATTACATAATGTCCTCTGTTATTATAATATACAGTGCCCCTTATATTACATAATGTCCTCTGTTATTATAATATACAGTGCCCCCTATCATTACATAATGTCCTCTTTTATTATAATATACAGTGCCCCCTATCATTACATAATGTCCTCTGTTATTATAATATACAGTGCCCCTTATATTACATAATGTCCTCTGTAATTATAATATACAGTGCCCCCTATCATTTACATAATGTCCTATTTTATTATAATATACAGTGCCCCCTATCATTACATAATGTCCTCTGTTATTATAATATACAGTGCCCCTTATATTACATAATGTCCTCTGTAATTATAATATACAGTGCCCCCTATCATTACATAATGTCCTCTTTTATTATAATATACGGTGCCCCCTATCATTATATAATGTCCTCTGTTATTATAATATACAGTGCCCCCTATCATTACATAATGTCCTCTGTTATTATAATATACAGTGCCCCCTATCATTATATAATATCCTCTGTTATTATAATATACAGTGCCCCCTATCATTACATAATGTCCTCTGTTATTATAATATACAGTGCCCCCTATCATTATATAATGTCCTCTGTTATTATAATATACAGTGCCCCCTTTCATTACATAATGTCCTCTGTTATTATAATATACAGTGCCCTTATATTACATAATGTCCTCTGTTATTATAATATACAGTGCCCCCTATCATTACATAATGTCCTCTGTTATTATAATATACAGTGTCCCTTATCATTATATAATGTCCTCTGTTATTATAATATACAGTGCCCTTATATTAAATAATGTCCTCTGTTATTATAATATACAGTGCCCCCTATCATTACATAATGTCCTCTGTTATTATAATATACAGTGCCCCCTATCATTACATAATGTCCTCTGTTATTATAATATACAGTGCCCCCTATCATTATATAATGTCCTCTGTTATTATAATATACAGTGCCCCCTTTCATTACATAATGTCCTCTGTTATTATAATATACAGTGCCCCCTTTCATTACATAATGTCCTCTGTTATTATAATATACAGTGCCCTTATATTACATAATGTCCTCTGTTATTATAATATACAGTGCCCCCTATCATTACATAATGTCCTCTGTTATCATAATATACAGTGCAACCTATCATTACATAATGTCCTCTGTTATTATAATATACAGTGCCCCCTATCATTACATAATGTCCTCTGTTATTATAATATACAGTGCCCCTTATATTACATAATGTCCTCTGTAATTATAATATACAGTGCCCCCTATCATTACATAATGTCCTCTGTTATTATAATATACAGTGCCCCCTATCATTATATAATGTCCTCTGTTATTATAATATACAGTGCCCCCTATCATTATATAATGTCCTCTGTTATTATAATATACAATGCCCCCTATCATTACATAATGTCCTCTGTTATTATAATATACAGTGCCCCCTATCATTACATAATGTCCTCTGTTATTATAATATACAGTGCCCCCTATCATTACATAATGTCCTCTGTTATTATAATATACAGTGCCCCCTATCATTACATAATGTCCTCTGTTATTATAATATACAGTGCCCCCTATCATTACATAATAACCTCTGTTATTATAATATACAGTGCCCCCTATCATTACATAATGTCCTCTGTTATTATAATATACAGTGCCCCCTATCATTATATAATGTCCTCTGTTATTATAATATACAGTGCCCCCTATAATTATATAATGTCCTCTCTTATTATAATATACAGTGCCCCTTATATTACATAATGTCCTCTGGTATTATAATATACAGTGCCCCTTATATTACATATTGTCCTCTGTTATTATAATATACAGTGCCCCCTATCATTACATAATATCCTCTGTTATTATAATATACAGTGCCCCTTATATTACATAATGTCCTCTGTTATTATAATATACAGTGCCCCCTATCATTACATAATGTCCTCTTTTATGATAATATACAGTGCCCCCTATCATTATATAATGTCCTCTTTTATTATAATATACAGTGCCCCCTATCATTACATAATGTCCTCTGTTATTATAATATACAGTGCCCCCTAACATTATATAATGTCCTCTGTTATTATAATATACAGTGCCCCCTATCATTATATAATGTCCTCTGTTATTATAATATACAGTGCCCCTATCATTACATAATGTCCTATGTTATTATAATATACAGTGCCCCCTATCATTACATAATGTCCTCTGTTATTATAATATACAGTGCCCCCTATCATTATATAATGTCCTCTGTTATTATAATATACAGTGTCCCCTATCATTACATAATGTCCTCTGTTATTATAATATACAGTGCCCCCTATCATTATATAATGTCCTCTGTTATTATAATATACAGTGCCCCCTATCATTATATAATGTCCTCTGTTATTATAATATACAGTGCCCCCTATCATTACATAATGTCCTCTGTTATTATAATATACAGTGCCCCCTATCATTACATAATGTCCTCTGTTATTATAATATACAGTGCCCCCTATCATTACATAATGTCCTCTGTTATTATAATATACAGTGCCCCCTATCATTACATAATGTCCTCTGTTATTATAATATACAGTGCCCCTTATATTACATAATGTCCTCTGTTATTATAATATACAGTGCCCCCTATCATTACATAATGTCCTCTGTTATTATAATATACAGTGCCCCCTATCATTATATAATGTCATCTGTTATTATAATATACAGTGCCCCCTATCATTACATAATGTCCTCTGTTATTATAATATACAGTGCCCCCTATCATTACATAATGTCCTCTGTTATTATAATATACAGTGCCCCCTATCATTACATAATGTCCTCTGTTATTATAATATACAGTGCCCCCTATCATTACATAATGTCCTCTGTTATTATAATATACAGTGCCCTCTATCATTACATAATGTCCTCTGTTATTATAATATACAGTGCCCCTTATATTACATAATGTCCTCTGTTATTATAATATACAGTGCTGCCTATCATTACATAATGTCCTCTTTTATTATAATATACAGTGCCCCCTATCATTACATAATGTCCTCTGTTATTATAATATACAGTGCCCCTTATATTACATAATGTCCTCTGTAATTATAATATACAGTGCCCCCTATCATTACATAATGTCCTCTGTTATTATAATATACGGTGCCCCCTATCATTTTATATAATGTCCTCTGTTATTATAATATACAGTGCCCCCTATCATTACATAATGTCCTCTGTTATTATAATATACAGTGCCCCCTATCATTATATAATATCCTCTGTTATTATAATATACAGTGCCCCCTATCATTACATAATGTCCTCTGTTATTATAATATACAGTGCCCCCTATCATTATATAATGTCCTCTGTTATTATAATATACAGTGCCCCCTTTCATTACATAATGTCCTCTGTTATTATAATATACAGTGCCCCCTATCATTATATAATGTCCTCTGTTATTATAATATACAGTGCCCCCTATCATTACATAATGTCCTCTGTTATTATAATATACAGTGCCCCCTATCATTACATAATGTCCTCTGTTATTATAATATACAGTGTCCCTTATCATTATATAATGTCCTCTGTTATTATAATATACAGTGCCCTTATATTACATAATGTCCTCTGTTATTATAATATACAGTGCCCCCTATCATTACATAATGTCCTCTGTTATTATAATATACAGTGCCCTTATATTACATAATGTCCTCTGTTATTATAATATACAGTGCCCCCTATCATTACATAATGTCCTCTGTTATTATAATATACAGTGCCCCCTATCATTACATAATGTCCTCTGTTATTATAATATACAGTGCCCCCTATCATTACATAATGTCCTCTGTTATTATAATATACAGTGCCCCTTATATTACATAATGTCCTCTGTAATTATAATATACAGTGCCCCCTATCATTACATAATGTCCTATTTTATTATAATATACAGTGCCCCCTATCATTACATAATGTCCTCTGTTATTATAATATACAGTGCCCCTTATATTACATAATGTCCTCTGTAATTATAATATACAGTGCCCCCTATCATTACATAATGTCCTCTTTTATTATAATATACGGTGCCCCCTATCATTATATAATGTCCTCTGTTATTATAATATACAGTGCCCCCTATCATTACATAATGTCCTCTGTTATTATAATATACAGTGCCCCCTATCATTACATAATGTCCTCTGTTATTATAATATACAGTGTCCCTTATCATTATATAATGTCCTCTGTTATTATAATATACAGTGCCCTTATATTAAATAATGTCCTTTGTTATTATAATATACAGTGCCCCCTATCATTACATAATGTCCTCTGTTATTATAATATACAGTGCCCCCTATCATTACATAATGTCCTCTGTTATTATAATATACAGTGCCCCCTATCATTATATAATATCCTCTGTTATTATAATATACAGTGCCCCCTTTCATTACATAATGTCCTCTGTTATTATAATATACAGTGCCCCCTTTCATTACATAATGTCCTCTGTTATTATAATATACAGTGCCCTTATATTACATAATGTCCTCTGTTATTATAATATACAGTGCCCCCTATCATTACATAATGTCCTCTGTTATCATAATATACAATGCAACCTATCATTACATAATGTCCTCTGTTATTATAATATACAGTGCCCCCTATCATTACATAATGTCCTCTGTTATTATAATATACAGTGCCCCTTATATTACATAATGTCCTCTGTAATTATAATATACAGTGCCCCCTATCATTACATAATGTCCTCTGTTATTATAATATACAGTGCCCCCAATCATTATATAATGTCCTCTGTTATTATAATATACAGTGCCCCCTATCATTATATAATGTCCTCTGTTATTATAATATACAATGCCCCCTATCATTACATAATGTCCTCTGTTATTATAATATACAGTGCCCCCTATCATTACATAATGTCCTCTGTTATTATAATATACAGTGCCCCCTATCATTACATAATGTCCTCTGTTATTATAATATACAGTGCCCCCTATCATTACATAATGTCCTCTGTTATTATAAGATACAGTGCCCCCTATCATTACATAATAACCTCTGTTATTATAATATACAGTGCCCCCTATCATTACATAATGTCCTCTGTTATTATAATATACAGTGCCCCCTATCATTATATAATGTCCTCTGTTATTATAATATACAGTGCCCCCTATAATTATATAATGTCCTCTCTTATTATAATATACAGTGCCCCTTATATTACATAATGTCCTCTGGTATTATAATATACAGTGCCCCTTATATTACATATTGTCCTCTGTTATTATAATATACAGTGCCCCCTATCATTACATAATATCCTCTGTTATTATAATATACAGTGCCCCTTATATTACATAATGTCCTCTGTTATTATAATATACAGTGCCCCCTATCATTACATAATGTCCTCTTTTATGATAATATACAGTGCCCCCTATCATTATATAATGTCCTCTTTTATTATAATATACAGTGCCCCCTATCATTACATAATGTCCTCTGTTATTATAATATACAGTGCCCCCTAACATTATATAATGTCCTCTGTTATTATAATATACAGTGCCCCCTATCATTATATAATGTCCTCTGTTATTATAATATACAGTGCCCCTATCATTACATAATGTCCTATGTTATTATAATATACAGTGCCCCCTATCATTACATAATGTCCTCTGTTATTATAATATACAGTGCCCCCTATCATTATATAATGTCCTCTGTTATTATAATATACAGTGTCCCCTATCATTACATAATGTCCTCTGTTATTATAATATACAGTGCCCCCTATCATTATATAATGTCCTCTGTTATTATAATATACAGTGCCCCCTATCATTATATAATGTCCTCTGTTATTATAATATACAGTGCCCCCTATCATTACATAATGTCCTCTGTTATTATAATATACAGTGCCCCCTATCATTACATAATGTCCTCTGTTATTATAATATACAGTGCCCCCTATCATTACATAATGTCCTCTGTTATTATAATATACAGTGCCCCCTATCATTACATAATGTCCTCTGTTATTATAATATACAGTGCCCCTTATATTACATAATGTCCTCTGTTATTATAATATACAGTGCCCCCTATCATTACATAATGTCCTCTGTTATTATAATATACAGTGCCCCCTATCATTATATAATGTCATCTGTTATTATAATATACAGTGCCCCCTATCATTACATAATGTCCTCTGTTATTATAATATACAGTGCCCCCTATCATTACATAATGTCCTCTGTTATTATAATATACAGTGCCCCCTATCATTACATAATGTCCTCTGTTATTATAATATACAGTGCCCCCTATCATTACATAATGTCCTCTGTTATTATAATATACAGTGCCCTCTATCATTACATAATGTCCTCTGTTATTATAATATACAGTGCCCCTTATATTACATAATGTCCTCTGTTATTATAATATACAGTGCTGCCTATCATTACATAATGTCCTCTTTTATTATAATATACAGTGCCCCCTATCATTACATAATGTCCTCTGTTATTATAATATACAGTGCCCCTTATATTACATAATGTCCTCTGTAATTATAATATACAGTGCCCCCTATCATTACATAATGTCCTCTGTTATTATAATATACGGTGCCCCCTATCATTATATAATGTCCTCTGTTATTATAATATACAGTGCCCCCTATCATTACATAATGTCCTCTGTTATTATAATATACAGTGCCCCCTATCATTATATAATATACTCTGTTATTATAATATACAGTGCCCCCTATCATTACATAATGTCCTCTGTTATTATAATATACAGTGCCCCCTATCATTATATAATGTCCTCTGTTATTATAATATACAGTGCCCCCTTTCATTACATAATGTCCTCTGTTATTATAATATACAGTGCCCCCTATCATTATATAATGTCCTCTGTTATTATAATATACAGTGCCCCCTATCATTACATAATGTCCTCTATTATTATAATATACAGTGCCCCCTATCATTACATAATGTCCTCTGTTATTATAATATACAGTGTCCCTTATCATTATATAATGTCCTCTGTTATTATAATATACAGTGCCCTTATATTACATAATGTCCTCTGTTATTATAATATACAGTGCCCCCTATCATTACATAATGTCCTCTGTTATTATAATATACAGTGCCCTTATATTACATAATGTCCTCTGTTATTATAATATACAGTGCCCCCTATCATTACATAATGTCCTCTGTTATTATAATATACAGTGCCCCCTATCATTACATAATGTCCTCTGTTATTATAATATACAGTGCCCCCTATCATTACATAATGTCCTCTGTTATTATAATATACAGTGCCCCTTATATTACATAATGTCCTCTGTAATTATAATATACAGTGCCCCCTATCATTACATAATGTCCTATTTTATTATAATATACAGTGCCCCCTATCATTACATAATGTCCTCTGTTATTATAATATACAGTGCCCCTTATATTACATAATGTCCTCTGTAATTATAATATACAGTGCCCCCTATCATTACATAATGTCCTCTTTTATTATAATATACGGTGCCCCCTATCATTATATAATGTCCTCTGTTATTATAATATACAGTGCCCCCTATCATTACATAATGTCCTCTGTTATTATAATATACAGTGCCCCCTATCATTACATAATGTCCTCTGTTATTATAATATACAGTGTCCCTTATCATTATATAATGTCCTCTGTTATTATAATATACAGTGCCCTTATATTAAATAATGTCCTTTGTTATTATAATATACAGTGCCCCCTATCATTACATAATGTCCTCTGTTATTATAATATACAGTGCCCCCTATCATTACATAATGTCCTCTGTTATTATAATATACAGTGCCCCCTATCATTATATAATATCCTCTGTTATTATAATATACAGTGCCCCCTTTCATTACATAATGTCCTCTGTTATTATAATATACAGTGCCCCCTTTCATTACATAATGTCCTCTGTTATTATAATATACAGTGCCCTTATATTACATAATGTCCTCTGTTATTATAATATACAGTGCCCCCTATCATTACATAATGTCCTCTGTTATCATAATATACAATGCAACCTATCATTACATAATGTCCTCTGTTATTATAATATACAGTGCCCCCTATCATTACATAATGTCCTCTGTTATTATAATATACAGTGCCCCTTATATTACATAATGTCCTCTGTAATTATAATATACAGTGCCCCCTATCATTACATAATGTCCTCTGTTATTATAATATACAGTGCCCCCTATCATTATATAATGTCCTCTGTTATTATAATATACAGTGCCCCCTATCATTATATAATGTCCTCTGTTATTATAATATACAATGCCCCCTATCATTACATAATGTCCTCTGTTATTATAATATACAGTGCCCCCTATCATTACATAATGTCCTCTGTTATTATAATATACAGTGCCCCCTATCATTACATAATGTCCTCTGTTATTATAATATACAGTGCCCCCTATCATTACATAATGTCCTCTGTTATTATAATATACAGTGCCCCCTATCATTACATAATAACCTCTGTTATTATAATATACATTGCCCCCTATCATTACATAATGTCCTCTGTTATTATAATATACAGTGCCCCCTATCATTATATAATGTCCTCTGTTATTATAATATACAGTGCCCCCTATAATTATATAATGTCCTCTCTTATTATAATATACAGTGCCCCTTATATTACATAATGTCCTCTGGTATTATAATATACAGTGCCCCTTATATTACATATTGTCCTCTGTTATTATAATATACAGTGCCCCCTATCATTACATAATATCCTCTGTTATTATAATATACAGTGCCCCTTATATTACATAATGTCCTCTGTTATTATAATATACAGTGCCCCCTATCATTACATAATGTCCTCTTTTATGATAATATACAGTGCCCCCTATCATTATATAATGTCCTCTTTTATTATAATATACAGTGCCCCCTATCATTACATAATGTCCTCTGTTATTATAATATACAGTGCCCCCTATCATTATATAATGTCCTCTGTTTTTATAATATACAGTGCCCCCTATCATTACATAATGTCCTCTGTTATTATAATATACAGTGCCCTCTATCATTACATAATGTCCTCTGTTATTATAATATACAGTGCCCCTTATATTACATAATGTCCTCTGTTATTATAATATACAGTGCCCCTTATATTACATAATGTCCTCTTTTATTATAATATACAGTGCCCCTATCATTATATAATGTCCTCTGTTATTATAATAAACAGTGCCCCCTATCATTACATAATGTCCTCTGTTATTATAATATACAGTGCCCCCTATCATGATATAATGTCCTCTGTTATTATAATATACAGTGCCCCCTATCATTACATAATGTCCTCTGTTATTATAATATACAGTGCCCCCTATCATTACATAATGTCCTCTGTTATTATAATATACAGTGCCCCCTAACATTATATAATGTCCTCTGTTATTATAATATACAGTGCCCCCTATCATTATATAATGTCCTCTGTTATTATAATATACAGTGCCCCTATCATTACATAATGTCCTATGTTATTATAATATACAGTGCCCCCTATCATTACATAATGTCCTCTGTTATTATAATATACAGTGCCCCCTATCATTATATAATGTCCTCTGTTATTATAATATACAGTGCCCCCTATCATTATATAATGTCCTCTGTTATTATAATATACAGTGCCCCCTATCATTACATAATGTCCTCTGTTATTATAATATACAGTGCCCCCTATCATTACATAATGTCCTCTGTTATTATAATATACAGTGCCCCCTATCATTACATAATGTCCTCTGTTATTATAATATACAGTGCCCCCTATCATTACATAATGTCCTCTGTTATTATAATATACAGTGCCCCTTATATTACATAATGTCCTCTGTTATTATAATATACAGTGCCCCCTATCATTACATAATGTCCTCTGTTATTATAATATACAGTGCCCCCTATCATTATATAATGTCATCTGTTATTATAATATACAGTGCCCCCTATCATTATATAATGTCCTCTGTTATTATAATATACAGTGCCCCCTATCATTACATAATGTCCTCTATTATTATAATATACAGTGCCCTTATATTACATAATGTCCTCTGTTATTATAATATACAGTGCCCCCTATCATTACATAATGTCCTCTGTTATTATAATATACAGTGCCCCCTATCATTACACAATGTCCGCTGTTATTATAATATACAGTGCCCCCTATCATTACATAATGTCCTCTGTTATTATAATATACAGTGCCCCCTATCATTACATAATGTCCACTGTTATTATAATATACAGTGCCCCCTATCATTACATAATGTCCTCTGTTATTATAATATACAGTGCCCCCTATCATTATATAATGTCCTCTGTTATTATAATATACAATGCCCCCTATCATTACATAATGTCCTCTGTTATTATAATATACAGTGCCCCCTATCAATACATAATGTCCTCTGTTATTATAATATACAGTGCCCCCTATCATTACATAATGTCCTCTGTTATTATAATATACAGTGCCCCCTATCATTATATAATGTCCTCTGTTATTATAATATACAGTGCCCCCTATCATTACATAATGTCCTCTGTTATTATAATATACAGTGCCCCCTATCATTACATAATGTTCTCTGTTATTATAATATACAGTGCCCCCTATCATTACATAATGTCCTCTGTTATTATAATATACAGTGCCCCCTATCATTATATAATGTCCTCTGTTATTATAATATACAGTGCCCCCTTTCATTACATAATGTCCTCTGTTATTATAATATACAGTGCCCCCTTTCATTACATAATGTCCTCTGTTATTATAATATACAGTGCCCTTATATTACATAATGTCCTCTGTTATTATAATATACAGTGCCCCCTATCATTACATAATGTCCTCTGTTATCATAATATACAGTGCAACCTATCATTACATAATGTCCTCTGTTATTATAATATACAGTGCCCCTTATATTACATAATGTCCTCTGTAATTATAATATACAGTGCCCCCTATCATTACATAATGTCCTCTGTTATTATAATATACAGTGCCCCCTATCATTATATAATGTCCTCTGTTATTATAATATACAGTGCCCCCTATCATTATATAATGTCCTCTGTTATTATAATATACAGTGCCCCCTATCATTACATAATGTCCTCTGTTATTATAATATACAGTGCCCCCTATCATTACATAATGTCCTCTGTTATTATAATATACAGTGCCCCCTATCATTACATAATGTCCTCTGTTATTATAATATACAGTGCCCCCTATCATTACATAATGTCCTCTGTTATTATAATATACAGTGCCCCCTATCATTACATAATGTCCTCTGTTATTATAATATACAGTGCCCCCTATCATTACATAATGTCCTCTGTTATTATAATATACAGTGCCCCCTATCATTACATAATGTCCTCTGTTATTATAATATACAGTGCCCCCTATCATTACATAATAACCTCTGTTATTATAATATACAGTGCCCCCTATCATTACATAATGTCCTCTGTTATTATAATATACAGTGCCCCCTATCATTATATAATGTCCTCTGTTATTATAATATACAGTGCCCCCTATAATTATATAATGTCCTCTCTTATTATAATATACAGTGCCCCTTATATTACATAATGTCCTCTGGTATTATAATATACAGTGCCCCTTATATTACATATTGTCCTCTGTTATTATAATATACAGTGCCCCCTATCATTACATAATATCCTCTGTTATTATAATATACAGTGCCCCTTATATTACATAATGTCCTCTGTTATTATAATATACAGTGCCCCCTATCATTACATAATGTCCTCTTTTATGATAATATACAGTGCCCCCTATCATTATATAATGTCCTCTTTTATTATAATATACAGTGACCCCTATCATTACATAATGTCCTCTGTTATTATAATATACAGTGCCCCCTATCATTATATAATGTCCTCTGTTATTATAATATACAGTGCCCCCTATCATTACATAATGTCCTCTGTTATTATAATATACAGTGCCCTCTATCATTACATAATGTCCTCTGTTATTATAATATACAGTGCCCCTTATATTACATAATGTCCTCTGTTATTATAATATACAGTGCTGCCTATCATTACATAATGTCCTCTTTTATTATAATATACAGTGCCCCTATCATTATATAATGTCCTCTGTTATTATAATAAACAGTGCCCCCTATCATTACATAATGTCCTCTGTTATTATAATATACAGTGCCCCCTATCATGATATAATGTCCTCTGTTATTATAATATACAGTGCCCCCTATCATTACATAATGTCCTCTGTTATTATAATATACAGTGCCCCCTATCATTACATAATGTCCTCTGTTATTATAATATACAGTGCCCCCTAACATTATATAATGTCCTCTGTTATTATAATATACAGTGCCCCCTATCATTATATAATGTCCTCTGTTATTATAATATACAGTGCCCCTATCATTACATAATGTCCTATGTTATTATAATATACAGTGCCCCCTATCATTACATAATGTCCTCTGTTATTATAATATACAGTGCCCCCTATCATTATATAATGTCCTCTGTTATTATAATATACAGTGTCCCCTATCATTACATAATGTCCTCTGTTATTATAATATACAGTGCCCCCTATCATTATATAATGTCCTCTGTTATTATAATATACAGTGCCCCCTATCATTATATAATGTCCATTGTTATTATAATATACAGTGCCCCCTATCATTACATAATGTCCTCTGTTATTATAATATACAGTGCCCCCTATCATTATATAATGTCCTCTGTTATTATAATATACAATGCCCCCTATCATTACATAATGTCCTCTGTTATTATAATATACAGTGCCCCCTATCAATACATAATGTCCTCTGTTATTATAATATACAGTGCCCCTTATATTACATAATGTCCTCTGTTATTATAATATACAGTGCCCCCTATCATTATATAATGTCCTCTGTTATTATAATATACAGTGCCCCCTATCATTACATAATGTCCTCTGTTATTATAATATACAGTGCCCCCTATCATTACATAATGTCCTCTGTTATTATAATATACAGTGCCCCCTATCATTACATAATGTCCTCTGTTATTATAATATACAGTGCCCCCTATCATTATATAATGTCCTCTGTTATTATAATATACAGTGCCCCCTATCATTACATAATGTCCTCTGTTATTATAATATACAGTGCCCCCTATCATTACATAATGTCCTCTGTTATTATAATATACAGTGCCCCCTTTCATTATATAATGTCATCTGTTATTATAATATACAGTGCCCCCTATCATTATATAATGTCCTCTGTTATTATAATATACAGTGCCCCCTATCATTACATAATGTCCTCTATTATTATAATATACAGTGCCCTTATATTACATAATGTCCTCTGTTATTATAATATACAGTGCCCCCTACCATTACATAATGTCCTCTGTTATTATAATATACAGTGCCCCCTATCATTACACAATGTCCGCTGTTATTATAATATACAGTGCCCCCTATCATTACATAATGTCCTCTGTTATTATAATATACAGTGCCCCCTATCATTACATAATGTCCACTGTTATTATAATATACAGTGCCCCCTATCATTACATAATGTCCTCTGTTATTATAATATACAGTGCCCCCTATCATTACATAATGTCCTCTGTTATTATAATATACAGTGCCCCCTATCATTATATAATGTCATCTGTTATTATAATATACAGTGCCCCCTATCATTATATAATGTCCTCTGTTATTATAATATACAGTGCCCCCTATCATTACATAATGTTCTCTATTATTATAATATACAGTGCCCTTATATTACACAATGTCCGCTGTTATTATAATATACAGTGCCCCCTATCATTACATAATGTCCTCTGTTATTATAATATACAGTGCCCCCTATCATTATATAATGTCCTCTGTTATTATAATATACAGTGCCCCCTATCATTACATAATGTCCACTGTTATTATAATATACAGTGCCCCCTATCATTACATAATGTCCTCTGTTATTATAATATACAGTGCCCCCTATCATTACATAATGTCCTCTGTTATTATAATATACAGTGCCCCCTATCATTATATAATGTCCTCTGTTATTATAATATACAGTGCCCCCTATCATTACATAATGTCCTCTGTTATTATAATATACAGTGCCCCCTATCATTACATAATGTCCTCTGTTATTATAATATACAGTGCCCCCTTTCATTATATAATGTCATCTGTTATTATAATATACAGTGCCCCCTATCATTATATAATGTCCTCTGTTATTATAATATACAGTGCCCCCTATCATTACATAATGTCCTCTATTATTATAATATACAGTGCCCTTATATTACATAATGTCCTCTGTTATTATAATATACAGTGCCCCCTACCATTACATAATGTCCTCTGTTATTATAATATACAGTGCCCCCTATCATTACACAATGTCCGCTGTTATTATAATATACAGTGCCCCCTATCATTACATAATGTCCTCTGTTATTATAATATACAGTGCCCCCTATCATTACATAATGTCCACTGTTATTATAATATACAGTGCCCCCTATCATTACATAATGTCCTCTGTTATTATAATATACAGTGCCCCCTATCATTACACAATGTCCGCTGTTATTATAATATACAGTGCCCCCTATCATTACATAATGTCCTCTGTTATTATAATATACAGTGCCCCCTATCATTACATAATGTCCACTGTTATTATAATATACAGTGCCCCCTATCATTACATAATGTCCTCTGTTATTATAATATACAGTGCCCCCTATCATTACATAATGTCCTCTGTTATTATAATATACAGTGCCCCCTATCATTATATAATGTCATCTGTTATTATAATATACAGTGCCCCCTATCATTATATAATGTCCTCTGTTATTATAATATACAGTGCCCCCTATCATTACATAATGTTCTCTATTATTATAATATACAGTGCCCTTATATTACACAATGTCCGCTGTTATTATAATATACAGTGCCCCCTATCATTACATAATGTCCTCTGTTATTATAATATACAGTGCCCCCTATCATTACATAATGTCCACTGTTATTATAATATACAGTGCCCCCTATCATTACATAATGTCCTCTGTTATTATAATATACAGTGCCCCCTATCATTACATAATATCCTCTGTTATTATAATATACAATGCCCCCTATCATTACATAATGTCCTCTGTTATTATAATATACAGTGCCCCCTATCAATACATAATGTCCTCTGTTATTATAATATACAGTGCCCCCTATCATTACATAATGTCCTCTGTTATTATAATATACAGTGCCCCCTAACATTATATAATGTCCTCTGTTATTATAATATACAGTGCCCCCTATCATTATATAATGTCCTCTGTTATTATAATATACAGTGCCCCTATCATTACATAATGTCCTATGTTATTATAATATACAGTGCCCCCTATCATTACATAATGTCCTCTGTTATTATAATATACAGTGCCCCCTATCATTATGTAATGTCCTCTGTTATTATAATATACAGTGTCCCCTATCATTACATAATGTCCTATGTTATTATAATATACAGTGCCCCCTATCATTACATAATGTCCTCTGTTATTATAATATACAGTGCCCCCTATCATTATGTAATGTCCTCTGTTATTATAATATACAGTGTCCCCTATCATTACATAATGTCCTCTGTTATTATAATATACAGTGCCCCCTATCATTATATAATGTCCTCTGTTATTATAATATACAGTTCCCCCTATCATTATATAATGTCCTCTGTTATTATAATATACAGTGCCCCCTATCATTACATAATATCCTCTGTTATTATAATATACAGTGCCCCCTATCATTACATAATGTCCTCTATTATTATAATATACAGTGCCCTTATATTACATAATGTCCTCTGTTATTATAATATACAGTGCCCCCTATCATTATATAATGTCCTCTGTTATTATAATATACAATGCCCCCTATCATTACATAATGTCCTCTGTTTTTATAATATACAGTGCCCCCTATCATTACACAATGTCCGCTGTTATTATAATATACAGTGCCCCCTATCATTACATAATGTCCTCTGTTATTATAATATACAGTGCCCCCTATCATTACATAATGTCCACTGTTATTATAATATACAGTGCCCCCTATCATTACATAATGTCCTCTGTTATTATAATATACAGTGCCCCCTATCATTACATAATATCCTCAGTTATTATAATATACAGTGCCCCCTATCATTACATAATGTCCTCTGTTATTATAATATACAGTGCCCCCTATCAATACATAATGTCCTCTGTTATTATAATATACAGTGCCCCCTATCATTATATAATGTCCTCTGTTATTATAATATACAGTGCCCCCTATCATTACATAATATCCTCTGTTATTATAATATACAGTGCCCCCTATCATTACATAATGTCCTCTGTTATTATAATATACAGTGCCCCCTATCAATACATAATGTCCTCTGTTATTATAATATACAGTGCCCCCTATCATTACATAATGTCCTCTGTTATTATAATATACAATGCCCCTTATATTACTTAATGTCCTCTGTAATTATAATATACAGTGCCCCCTATCATTACATAATGTCCTCTGTTATTATAATATACAGTGCCCCCTATCATTATATAATGTCCTCTGTTATTATAATATACAGTGCCCCCTATCAATACATAATGTCCTCTGTTATTATAATATACAGTGCCCCCTATCATTACATAATGTCCTCTGTTATTATAATATACAGTGCCCCCTATCATTATATAATGTCATCTGTTATTATAATATACAGTGCCCCCTATCATTATATAATGTCCTCTGTTATTATAATATACAGTGCCCCCTATCATTACATAATGTTCTCTATTATTATAATATACAGTGCCCTTATATTACACAATGTCCGCTGTTATTATAATATACAGTGCCCCCTATCATTACATAATGTCCTCTGTTATTATAATATACAGTGCCCCCTATCATTACATAATGTCCACTGTTATTATAATATACAGTGCCCCCTATCATTACATAATGTCCTCTGTTATTATAATATACAGTGCCCCCTATCATTACATAATATCCTCTGTTATTATAATATACAATGCCCCCTATCATTACATAATGTCCTCTGTTATTATAATATACAGTGCCCCCTATCAATACATAATGTCCTCTGTTATTATAATATACAGTGCCCCCTATCATTACATAATGTCCTCTGTTATTATAATATACAGTGCCCCCTAACATTATATAATGTCCTCTGTTATTATAATATACAGTGCCCCCTATCATTATATAATGTCCTCTGTTATTATAATATACAGTGCCCCTATCATTACATAATGTCCTATGTTATTATAATATACAGTGCCCCCTATCATTACATAATGTCCTCTGTTATTATAATATACAGTGCCCCCTATCATTATGTAATGTCCTCTGTTATTATAATATACAGTGTCCCCTATCATTACATAATGTCCTATGTTATTATAATATACAGTGCCCCCTATCATTACATAATGTCCTCTGTTATTATAATATACAGTGCCCCCTATCATTATGTAATGTCCTCTGTTATTATAATATACAGTGTCCCCTATCATTACATAATGTCCTCTGTTATTATAATATACAGTGCCCCCTATCATTATATAATGTCCTCTGTTATTATAATATACAGTTCCCCCTATCATTATATAATGTCCTCTGTTATTATAATATACAGTGCCCCCTATCATTACATAATATCCTCTGTTATTATAATATACAGTGCCCCCTATCATTACATAATGTCCTCTATTATTATAATATACAGTGCCCTTATATTACATAATGTCCTCTGTTATTATAATATACAGTGCCCCCTATCATTATATAATGTCCTCTGTTATTATAATATACAATGCCCCCTATCATTACATAATGTCCTCTGTTTTTATAATATACAGTGCCCCCTATCATTACACAATGTCCGCTGTTATTATAATATACAGTGCCCCCTATCATTACATAATGTCCTCTGTTATTATAATATACAGTGCCCCCTATCATTACATAATGTCCACTGTTATTATAATATACAGTGCCCCCTATCATTACATAATGTCCTCTGTTATTATAATATACAGTGCCCCCTATCATTACATAATATCCTCAGTTATTATAATATACAGTGCCCCCTATCATTACATAATGTCCTCTGTTATTATAATATACAGTGCCCCCTATCAATACATAATGTCCTCTGTTATTATAATATACAGTGCCCCCTATCATTATATAATGTCCTCTGTTATTATAATATACAGTGCCCCCTATCATTACATAATATCCTCTGTTATTATAATATACAGTGCCCCCTATCATTACATAATGTCCTCTGTTATTATAATATACAGTGCCCCCTATCAATACATAATGTCCTCTGTTATTATAATATACAGTGCCCCCTATCATTACATAATGTCCTCTGTTATTATAATATACAATGCCCCTTATATTACTTAATGTCCTCTGTAATTATAATATACAGTGCCCCCTATCATTACATAATGTCCTCTGTTATTATAATATACAGTGCCCCCTATCATTATATAATGTCCTCTGTTATTATAATATACAGTGCCCCCTATCAATACATAATGTCCTCTGTTATTATAATATACAGTGCCCCCTATCATTACATAATGTCCTCTGTTATTATAATATACAGTGCCCCTTATATTACATAATGTCCTCTGTAATTATAATATACAGTGCCCCCTATCATTACATAATGTCCTCTGTTATTATAATATACAGTGCCCCCTATCATTATATAATGTCCTCTGTTATTATAATATACAGTGCCCCCTATCATTATATAATGTCCTCTGTTATTATAATATACAATGCCCCCTATCATTACATAATGTCCTCTGTTATTATAATATACAGTGCCCCCTATCATTACATAATGTCCTCTGTTATTATAATATACAGTGCCCCCTATCATTACATAATGTCCTCTGTTATTATAATATACAGTGCCCCCTATCATTATATAATGTCCTCTGTTATTATAATATACAGTGCCCCCTATAATTATATAATGTCCTCTCTTATTATAATATACAGTGCCCCTTATATTACATAATGTCCTCTGGTATTATAATATACAGTGCCCCTTATATAACATATTGTCCTCTGTTATTATAATATACAGTGCCCCCTATCATTACATAATATCCTCTGTTATTATAATATACAGTGCCCCTTATATTACATAATGTCCTCTGTTATTATAATATACAGTGCCCCCTATCATTACATAATGTCCTCTTTTATGATAATATACAGTGCCCCCTATCATTATATAATGTCCTCTTTTATTATAATATACAGTGCCCCCTATCATTACATAATGTCCTCTGTTATTATAATATACAGTGCCCCCTATCATTATATAATGTCCTCTGTTATTATAATATACAGTGCCCCCTATCATTACATAATGTCCTCTGTTATTATAATATACAGTGCCCCTTATATTACATAATGTCCTCTGTTATTATAATATACAGTGCCGCCTATCATTACATAATGTCCTCTTTTATTATAATATACAGTGCCCCTATCATTATATAATGTCCTCTGTTATTATAATAAACAGTGCCCCCTATCATTACATAATGTCCTCTGTTATTATAATATACAGTGCCCCCTATCATGATATAATGTCCTCTGTTATTATAATATACAGTGCCCCCTATCATTACATAATGTCCTCTGTTATTATAATATACAGTGCCCCCTATCATTATATAATGTCCTCTGTTATTATAATATACAGTGTCCCCTATCATTACATAATGTCCTCTGTTATTATAATATACAGTGCCCCCTATCATTACATAATGTCCTCTGTTATTATAATATACAGTGCCCCCTAACATTATATAATGTCCTCTGTTATTATAATATACAGTGCCCCCTATCATTATATAATGTCCTCTGTTATTATAATATACAGTGCCCCTATCATTACATAATGTCCTATGTTATTATAATATACAGTGCCCCCTATCATTACATAATGTCCTCTGTTATTATAATATACAGTGCCCCCTATCATTATATAATGTCCTCTGTTATTATAATATACAGTGTCCCCTATCATTACATAATGTCCTCTGTTATTATAATATACAGTGCCCCCTATCATTATATAATGTCCTCTGTTATTATAATATACAGTGCCCCCTATCATTATATAATGTCCTCTGTTATTATAATATACAGTGCCCCCTATCATTACATAATGTCCTCTGTTATTATAATATACAGTGCCCCCTATCATTACATAATGTCCTCTTTTATTATAATATACAGTGCCCCCTATCATTACATAATGTCCTCTGTTATTATAATATACAGTGCCCCCTATCATTACATAAAGTCCTCTGTTATTATAATATACAGTGCCCCTTCTATTACATAATGTCCTCTGTTATTATAATATACAGTGCCCCCTATCATTACATAATGTCCTCTGTTATTATAATATACAGTGCCCCCTATCATTATATAATGTCATCTGTTATTATAATATACAGTGCCCCCTATCATTACATAATGTCCTCTGTTATTATAATATACAGTGCCCCCTATCATTACATAATGTCCTCTGTTATTATAATATACAGTGCCCCCTATCATTACATAATGTCCTCTGTTATTATAATATACAGTGCCCCCTATCATTACATAATGTCCTCTGTTATTATAATATACAGTGCCCTCTATCATTACATAATGTCCTCTGTTATTATAATATACAGTGCCCCTTATATTACATAATGTACTCTGTTATTATAATATACAGTGCTGCCTATCATTACATAATGTCCTCTTTTATTATAATATACAGTGCCCCCTATCATTACATAATGTCCTCTGTTATTATAATATACAGTGCCCCTTATATTACATAATGTCCTCTGTAATTATAATATACAGTGCCCCCTATCATTACATAATGTCCTCTGTTATTATAATATACGGTGCCCCCTATCATTATATAATGTCCTCTGTTATTATAATATACAGTGCCCCCTATCATTACATAATGTCCTCTGTTATTATAATATACAGTGCCCCCTATCTTTATATAATATCCTCTGTTATTATAATATACAGTGCCCCCTATCATTACATAATGTCCTCTGTTATTATAATATACAGTGCCCCCTATCATTATATAATGTCCTCTGTTATTATAATATACAGTGCCCCCTTTCATTACATAATGTCCTCTGTTATTATAATATACAGTGCCCCCCTATCATTATATAATGTCCTCTGTTATTATAATATACAGTGCCCCCTATCATTACATAATGTCCTCTGTTATTATAATATACAGTGCCCCCTATCATTACATAATGTCCTCTGTTATTATAATATACAGTGTCCCTTATCATTATATAATGTCCTCTGTTATTATAATATACAGTGCCCCTTATATTACATAATGTCCTCTGTTATTATAATATACAGTGCCCCCTATCATTACATAATGTCCTCTGTTATTATAATATACAGTGCCCCTTATATTACATAATGTCCTCTGTTATTATAATATACAGTGCCCCCTATCATTACATAATGTCCTCTGTTATTCATAATATACAGTGCCCCCTATCAGTACATAATGTCCTCTGTTATTATAATATACAGTGCCCCCTATCATTACATAATATCTGTTATTATAATATACAGTGCCCCTTATATTACATAATGTCCTCTGTTATTATAATATACAGTGCCCCTTATATTACATAATGTCCTCTGTAATTATAATATACAGTGCCCCCTATCATTACATAATGTCCTATTTTATTATAATATACAGTGCCCCCTATCATTACATAATGTCCTCTGTTATTATAATATACAGTGCCCCCTATCATTACATAATGTCCTCTTTTATTATAATATACGGTGCCCCCTATCATTATATAATGTCCTCTGTTATTATAATATACAGTGCCCCCTATCATTACATAATGTCCTCTGTTATTATAATATACGGTGCCCCCTATCATTATATAATGTCCTCTGTTATTATAATATACAGTGCCCCCTATCATTACATAATGTCCTCTGTTATTATAATATACAGTGCCCCCTATCATTATATAATATCCTCTGTTATTATAATATACAGTGCCCCCTATCATTACATAATGTCCTCTGTTATTATAATATACAGATACAGTGCCCCCTATCATTACATAATGTCCTCTTTTATTATAACATACGGTGCCACGGTGCCCCCTATCATTATATAATGTCCTCTGTTATTATAATATACAGTGCCCCCTATCATTACATAATGTCCTCTGTTATTATAATATACAGTGCCCCCTATCATTACATAATGTCCTCTGTTATTATAATATACAGTGCCCCCTATCATTACATAATGTCCTCTGTTATTATAATATACAGTGCCCCCTATCATTACATAATAACCTCTGTTATTATAATATACAGTGCCCCCTATCATTACATAATGTCCTCTGTTATTATAATATACAGTGCCCCCTATCATTATATAATGTCCTCTGTTATTATAATATACAGTGCCCCCTATAATTATATAATGTCCTCTCTTATTATAATATACAGTGCCCCTTATATTACATAATGTCCTCTGGTATTATAATATACAGTGCCCCTTATATTACATATTGTCCTCTGTTATTATAATATACAGTGCCCCCTATCATTACATAATATCCTCTGTTATTATAATATACAGTGCCCCTTATATTACATAATGTCCTCTGTTATTATAATATACAGTGCTGCCTATCATTACATAATGTCCTCTTTTATTACAATATACAGTGCCCCTATCATTATATAATGTCCTCTGTTATTATAATAAACAGTGCCCCCTATCATTACATAATGTCCTCTGTTATTATAATATACAGTGCCCCCTATCATGATATAATGTCCTCTGTTATTATAATATACAGTGCCCCCTATCATTACATAATGTCCTCTGTTATTATAATATACAGTGCCCCCTATCATTACATAATGTCCTCTGTTATTATAATATACAGTGCCCCCTAACATTATATAATGTCCTCTGTTATTATAATATACAGTGCCCCCTATCATTATATAATGTCCTCTGTTATTATAATATACAGTGCCCCTATCATTACATAATGTCCTATGTTATTATAATATACAGTGCCCCCTATCATTACATAATGTCCTCTGTTATAATATACAGTGCCCCCTATCATTATATAATGTCCTCTGTTATTATAATATACAGTGTCCCCTATCATTACATAATGTCCTCTGTTATTATAATATACAGTGCCCCCTATCATTATATAATGTCCTCTGTTATTATAATATACAGTGCCCCCTATCATTATATAATGTCCTCTGTTATTATAATATACAGTGCCCCCTATCATTACATAATGTCCTCTGTTATTATAATATACAGTGCCCCCTATCATTACATAATGTCCTCTGTTATTATAATATACAGTGCCCCCTATCATTACATAATGTCCTCTGTTATTATAATATACAGTGCCCCCTATCATTACATAATGTCCTCTGTTATTATAATATACAGTGCCCCTTATATTACATAATGTCCTCTGTTATTATAATATACAGTGCCCCCTATCATTACATAATGTCCTCTGTTATTATAATATACAGTGCCCCCTATCATTATATAATGTCATCTGTTATTATAATATACAGTGCCCCCTATCATTACATAATGTCCTCTGTTATTATAATATACAGTGCCCCCTATCATTACATAATGTCCTCTGTTATTATAATATACAGTGCCCCCTATCATTACATAATGTCCTCTGTTATTATAATATACAGTGCCCCCTATCATTACATAATGTCCTCTGTTATTATAATATACAGTGCCCTCTATCATTACATAATGTCCTCTATTATTATAATATACAGTGCCCCTTATATTACATAATGTCCTCTGTTATTATAATATACAGTGCTGCCTATCATTACATAATGTCCTCTTTTATTATAATATACAGTGCCCCCTATCATTACATAATGTCCTCTGTTATTATAATATACAGTGCCCCTTATATTACATAATGTCCTCTGTAATTATAATATACAGTGCCCCCTATCATTACATAATGTCCTCTGTTATTATAATATACAGTGCCCCCTAACATTATATAATGTCCTCTGTTATTATAATATACAGTGCCCCCTATCATTATATAATGTCCTCTGTTATTATAATATACAGTGCCCCTATCATTACATAATGTCCTATGTTATTATAATATACAGTGCCCCCTATCATTACATAATGTCCTCTGTTATAATATACAGTGCCCCCTATCATTATATAATGTCCTCTGTTATTATAATATACAGTGTCCCCTATCATTACATAATGTCCTCTGTTATTATAATATACAGTGCCCCCTATCATTATATAATGTCCTCTGTTATTATAATATACAGTGCCCCCTATCATTATATAATGTCCTCTGTTATTATAATATACAGTGCCCCCTATCATTACATAATGTCCTCTGTTATTATAATATACAGTGCCCCCTATCATTACATAATGTCCTCTGTTATTATAATATACAGTGCCCCCTATCATTACATAATGTCCTCTGTTATTATAATATACAGTGCCCCCTATCATTACATAATGTCCTCTGTTATTATAATATACAGTGCCCCTTATATTACATAATGTCCTCTGTTATTATAATATACAGTGCCCCCTATCATTACATAATGTCCTCTGTTATTATAATATACAGTGCCCCCTATCATTATATAATGTCATCTGTTATTATAATATACAGTGCCCCCTATCATTACATAATGTCCTCTGTTATTATAATATACAGTGCCCCCTATCATTACATAATGTCCTCTGTTATTATAATATACAGTGCCCCCTATCATTACATAATGTCCTCTGTTATTATAATATACAGTGCCCCCTATCATTACATAATGTCCTCTGTTATTATAATATACAGTGCCCTCTATCATTACATAATGTCCTCTATTATTATAATATACAGTGCCCCTTATATTACATAATGTCCTCTGTTATTATAATATACAGTGCTGCCTATCATTACATAATGTCCTCTTTTATTATAATATACAGTGCCCCCTATCATTACATAATGTCCTCTGTTATTATAATATACAGTGCCCCTTATATTACATAATGTCCTCTGTAATTATAATATACAGTGCCCCCTATCATTACATAATGTCCTCTGTTATTATAATATACGGTGCCCCCTATCATTATATAATGTCCTCTGTTATTATAATATACAGTGCCCCCTATCATTACATAATGTCCTCTGTTATTATAATATACAGTGCCCCCTATCATTATATAATATCCTCTGTTATTATAATATACAGTGCCCCCTATCATTACATAATGTCCTCTGTTATTATAATATACAGTGCCCCCTATCATTATATAATGTCCTCCGTTATTATAATATACAGTGCCCCCTTTCATTACATAATGTCCTCTGTTATTATAATATACAGTGCCCCCTATCATTATATAATGTCCTCTGTTATTATAATATACAGTGCCCCCTATCATTACATAATGTCCTCTGTTATTATAATATACAGTGCCCCCTATCATTACATAATGTCCTCTGTTATTATAATATACAGTGTCCCTTATCATTATATAATGTCCTCTGTTATTATAATATACAGTGCCCTTATATTACATAATGTCCTCTGTTATTATAATATACAGTGCCCCCTATCATTACATAATGTCCTCTGTTATTATAATATACAGTGCCCTTATATTACATAATGTCCTCTGTTATTATAATATACAGTGCCCCCTATCATTACATAATGTCCTCTGTTATTATAATATACAGTGCCCCCTATCATTACATAATGTCCTCTGTTATTATAATATACAGTGCCCCCTATCATTACATAATGTCCTCTGTTATTATAATATACAGTGCCCCTTATATTAAATAATGTCCTCTGTAATTATAATATACAGTGCCCCCTATCATTACATAATGTCCTATTTTATTATAATATACAGTGCCCCCTATCATTACATAATGTCCTCTGTTATTATAATATACAGTGCCCCTTATATTACATAATGTCCTCTGTAATTATAATATACAGTGCCCCCTATCATTACATAATGTCCTCTTTTATTATAACATACGGTGCCACGGTGCCCCCTATCATTATATAATGTCCTCTGTTATTATAATATACAGTGCCCCCTATCATTACATAATGTCCTCTGTTATTATAATATACAGTGCCCCCTATCATTATATAATATCCTCTGTTATTATAATATACAGTGCCCCCTATCATTACATAATGTCCTCTGTTATTATAATATACAGTGCCCCCTATCATTATATAATGTCCTCTGTTATTATAATATACAGTGCCCCCTTTCATTACATAATGTCCTCTGTTATTATAATATACAGTGCCCTTATATTACATAATGTCCTCTGTTATTATAATATACAGTGCCCCCTATCATTACATAATGTCCTCTGTTATTATAATATACAGTGCCCCCTATCATTACATAATGTCCTCTGTTATTATAATATACAGTGTCCCTTATCATTATATAATGTCCCCTGTTATTATAATATACAGTGCCCTTATATTAAATAATGTCCTTTGTTATTATAATATACAGTGCCCCCTATCATTACATAATGTCCTCTGTTATTATAATATACAGTGCCCCCTATCATTACATAATGTCCTCTGTTATTATAATATACAGTGCCCCCTATCATTATATAATATCCTCTGTTATTATAATATACAGTGCCCCCTTTCATTACATAATGTCCTCTGTTATTATAATATACAGTGCCCCCTTTCATTACATAATGTCCTCTGTTATTATAATATACAGTGCCCTTATATTACATAATGTCCTCTGTTATTATAATATACAGTGCCCCCTATCATTACATAATGTCCTCTGTTATCATAATATACAATGCAACCTATCATTACATAATGTCCTCTGTTATTATAATATACAGTGCCCCCTATCATTACATAATGTCCTCTGTTATTATAATATACAGTGCCCCTTATATTACATAATGTCCTCTGTAATTATAATATACAGTGCCCCCTATCATTACATAATGTCCTCTGTTATTATAATATACAGTGCCCCCTATCATTATATAATGTCCTCTGTTATTATAATATACAGTGCCCCCTATCATTATATAATGTCCTCTGTTATTATAATATACAATGCCCCCTATCATTACATAATGTCCTCTGTTATTATAATATACAGTGCCCCCTATCATTACATAATGTCCTCTGTTATTATAATATACAGTGCCCCCTATCATTACATAATGTCCTCTGTTATTATAATATACAGTGCCCCCTATCATTACATAATGTCCTCTGTTATTATAATATACAGTGCCCCCTATCATTACATAATAACCTCTGTTATTATAATATACAGTGCCCCCTATCATTACATAATGTCCTCTGTTATTATAATATACAGTGCCCCCTATCATTATATAATGTCCTCTGTTATTATAATATACAGTGCCCCCTATAATTATATAATGTCCTCTCTTATTATAATATACAGTGCCCCTTATATTACATAATGTCCTCTGGTATTATAATATACAGTGCCCCTTATATTACATATTGTCCTCTGTTATTATAATATACAGTGCCCCCTATCATTACATAATATCCTCTGTTATTATAATATACAGTGCCCCTTATATTACATAATGTCCTCTGTTATTATAATATACAGTGCCCCCTATCATTACATAATGTCCTCTTTTATGATAATATACAGTGCCCCCTATCATTATATAATGTCCTCTGTTATTATAATATACAGTGCCCCCTATCATTACATAATGTCCTCTGTTATTATAATATACAGTGCCCCCTATCATTACATAATGTCCTCTGTTATTATAATATACAGTGCCCCCTATCATTACATAATGTCCTCTGTTATTATAATATACAGTGCCCTCTATCATTACATAATGTCCTCTGTTATTATAATATACAGTGCCCCTTATATTACATAATGTCCTCTGTTATTATAATATACAGTGCCCCCTATCATTACATAATGTCCTCTGTTATTATAATATACAGTGCCCCCTATCATTACATAATGTCCTCTGTTATTATAATATACAGTGCCCCTTATATTACATAATGTCCTCTGTAATTATAATATACAGTGCCCCCTATCATTACATAATGTCCTCTGTTATTATAATATACGGTGCCCCCTATCATTATATAATGTCCTCTGTTATTATAATATACAGTGCCCCCTATCATTACATAATGTCCTCTGTTATTATAATATACAGTGCCCCCTATCATTATATAATATCCTCTGTTATTATAATATACAGTGCCCCCTATCATTACATAATGTCCTCTGTTATTATAATATACAGTGCCCCCTATCATTATATAATGTCCTCCGTTATTATAATATACAGTGCCCCCTTTCATTACATAATGTCCTCTGTTATTATAATATACAGTGCCCCCTATCATTATATAATGTCCTCTGTTATTATAATATACAGTGCCCCCTATCATTACATAATGTCCTCTGTTATTATAATATACAGTGCCCCCTATCATTACATAATGTCCTCTGTTATTATAATATACAGTGTCCCTTATCATTATATAATGTCCTCTGTTATTATAATATACAGTGCCCTTATATTACATGATGTCCTCTGTTATTATAATATACAGTGCCCCCTATCATTACATAATGTCCTCTGTTATTATAATATACAGTGCCCTTATATTACATAATGTCCTCTGTTATTATAATATACAGTGCCCCCTATCATTACATAATGTCCTCTGTTATTATAATATACAGTGCCCCCTATCATTACATAATGTCCTCTGTTATTATAATATACAGTGCCCCCTATCATTACATAATGTCCTCTTTTATTATAATATACAGTGCCCCCTATCATTACATAATGTCCTCTGTTATTATAATATACAGTGCCCCTTATATTACATAATGTCCTCTGTAATTATAATATACAGTGCCCCCTATCATTACATAATGTCCTCTTTTATTATAACATACGGTGCCACGGTGCCCCCTATCATTATATAATGTCCTCTGTTATTATAATATACAGTGCCCCCTATCATTACATAATGTCCTCTGTTATTATAATATACAGTGCCCCCTATCATTATATAATATCCTCTGTTATTATAATATACAGTGCCCCCTATCATTATATAATGTCCTCTGTTATTATAATATACAGTGCCCCCTTTCATTACATAATGTCCTCTGTTATTATAATATACAGTGCCCTTATATTACATAATGTCCTCTGTTATTATAATATACAGTGCCCCCTATCATTACATAATGTCCTCTGTTATTATAATATACAGTGCCCCCTATCATTACATAATGTCCTCTGTTATTATAATATACAGTGTCCCTTATCATTATATAATGTCCTCTGTTATTATAATATACAGTGCCCCCTTTCATTACATAATGTCCTCTGTTATTATAATATACAGTGCCCCCTATCATTATATAATGTCCTCTGTTATTATAATATGCAGTGCCCCCTATCATTACATAATGTCCTCTGTTATTATAATATACAGTGCCCCCTATCATTACATAATGTCCTCTGTTATTATAATATACAGTGTCCCTTATCATTATATAATGTCCTCTGTTATTATAATATACAGTGCCCTTATATTACATAATGTCCTCTGTTATTATAATATACAGTGCCCCCTATCATTACATAATGTCCTCTGTTATTATAATATACAGTGCCCTTATATTACATAATGTCCTCTGTTATTATAATATACAGTGCCCCCTATCATTACATAATGTCCTCTGTTATTATAATATACAGTGCCCCCTATCATTACATAATGTCCTCTGTTATTATAATATACAGTGCCCCCTATCATTACATAATGTCCTCTTTTATTATAATATACAGTGCCCCCTATCATTACATAATGTCCTCTGTTATTATAATATACAGTGCCCCTTATATTACATAATGTCCTCTGTAATTATAATATACAGTGCCCCCTATCATTACATAATGTCCTCTTTTATTATAACATACGGTGCCACGGTGCCCCCTATCATTATATAATGTCCTCTGTTATTATAATATACAGTGCCCCCTATCATTACATAATGTCCTCTGTTATTATAATATACAGTGCCCCCTATCATTATATAATATCCTCTGTTATTATAATATACAGTGCCCCCTATCATTATATAATGTCCTCTGTTATTATAATATACAGTGCCCCCTTTCATTACATAATGTCCTCTGTTATTATAATATACAGTGCCCTTATATTACATAATGTCCTCTGTTATTATAATATACAGTGCCCCCTATCATTACATAATGTCCTCTGTTATTATAATATACAGTGCCCCCTATCATTACATAATGTCCTCTGTTATTATAATATACAGTGTCCCTTATCATTATATAATGTCCTCTGTTATTATAATATACAGTGCCCTTATATTAAATAATGTCCTTTGTTATTATAATATACAGTGCCCCCTATCATTACATAATGTCCTCTGTTATTATAATATACAGTGCCCCCTATCATTACATAATGTCCTCTGTTATTATAATATACAGTGCCCCCTATCATTATATAATATCCTCTGTTATTATAATATACAGTGCCCCCTTTCATTACATAATGTCCTCTGTTATTATAATATACAGTGCCCCCTTTCATTACATAATGTCCTCTGTTATTATAATATACAGTGCCCTTATATTACATAATGTCCTCTGTTATTATAATATACAGTGCCCCCTATCATTACATAATGTCCTCTGTTATCATAATATACAATGCAACCTATCATTACATAATGTCCTCTGTTATTATAATATACAGTGCCCCCTATCATTACATAATGTCCTCTGTTATTATAATATACAGTGCCCCTTATATTACATAATGTCCTCTGTAATTATAATATACAGTGCCCCCTATCATTACATAATGTCCTCTGTTATTATAATATACAGTGCCCCCTATCATTATATAATGTCCTCTGTTATTATAATATACAGTGCCCCCTATCATTATATAATGTCCTCTGTTATTATAATATACAATGCCCCCTATCATTACATAATGTCCTCTGTTATTATAATATACAGTGCCCCCTATCATTACATAATGTCCTCTGTTATTATAATATACAGTGCCCCCTATCATTACATAATGTCCTCTGTTATTATAATATACAGTGCCCCCTATCATTACATAATGTCCTCTGCTATTATAATATACAGTGCCCCCTATCATTACATAATAACCTCTGTTATTATAATATACAGTGCCCCCTATCATTACATAATGTCCTCTGTTATTATAATATACAGTGCCCCCTATCATTATATAATGTCCTCTGTTATTATAATATACAGTGCCCCCTATAATTATATAATGTCCTCTCTTATTATAATATACAGTGCCCCTTATATTACATAATGTCCTCTGGTATTATAATATACAGTGCCCCTTATATTACATATTGTCCTCTGTTATTATAATATACAGTGCCCCTTATATTACATAATGTCCTCTGTTATTATAATATACAATGCCCCCTATCATTACATAATGTCCTCTGTTATTATAATATACAGTGCCCCCTATCATTACATAATGTCCTCTGTTATTATAATATACAGTGCCCCCTATCATTACATAATGTCCTCTGTTATTATAATATACAGTGCCCCCTATCATTACATAATGTCCTCTGCTATTATAATATACAGTGCCCCCTATCATTACATAATAACCTCTGTTATTATAATATACAGTGCCCCCTATCATTACATAATGTCCTCTGTTATTATAATATACAGTGCCCCCTATCATTATATAATGTCCTCTGTTATTATAATATACAGTGCCCCCTATAATTATATAATGTCCTCTCTTATTATAATATACAGTGCCCCTTATATTACATAATGTCCTCTGGTATTATAATATACAGTGCCCCTTATATTACATAATATCCTCTGTTATTATAATATACAGTGCCCCTTATATTACATAATGTCCTCTGTTATTATAATATACAGTGCCCCCTATCATTACATAATGTCCTCTTTTATGATAATATACAGTGCCCCCTATCATTATATAATGTCCTCTTTTATTATAATATACAGTGCCCCCTATCATTACATAATGTCCTCTGTTATTATAATATACAGTGCCCACTATCATGATATAATGTCCTCTGTTATTATAATATACAGTGCCCCCTATCATTACATAATGTCCTCTGTTATTATAATATACAGTGCCCCCTATCATTACATAATGTCCTCTGTTATTATAATATACAGTGCCCCCTAACATTATATAATGTCCTCTGTTATTATAATATACAGTGCCCCCTATCATTATATAATGTCCTCTGGTCCTCTGTTATTATAATATACAGTGCCCCTATCATTATATAATGTCCTCTGTTATTATAATATACAGTGCCCCCTATCATTACATAATGTCCTCTGTTATTATAATATACAGTGCCCCCTATCATTACATAATGTCCTCTGTTATTATAATATACAGTGCCCCCTATCATTACATAATGTCCTCTGTTATTATAATATACAGTGCCCCCTATCATTACATAATGTCCTCTGTTATTATAATATACAGTGCCCCTTATATTACATAATGTCCTCTGTTATTATAATATACAGTGCCCCCTATCATTACATAATGTCCTCTGTTATTATAATATACAGTGCCCCCTATCATTATATAATGTCATCTGTTATTATAATATACAGTGCCCCCTATCATTATATAATGTCCTCTGTTATTATAATATACAGTGCCCCCTATCATTACATAATGTCCTCTATTATTATAATATACAGTGCCCTTATATTACATAATGTCCTCTGTTATTATAATATACAGTGCCCCCTATCATTACATAATGTCCTCTGTTATTATAATAAACAGTGCCCCCTATCATTACACAATGTCCGCTGTTATTATAATATACAGTGCCCCCTATCATTACATAATGTCCTCTGTTATTATAATATACAGTGCCCCCTATCATTACATAATGTCCACTGTTATTATAATATACAGTGCCCCCTATCATTACATAATGTCCTCTGTTATTATAATATACAGTGCCCCCTATCATTATATAATGTCCTCTGTTATTATAATATACAATGCCCCCTATCATTACATAATGTCCTCTGTTATTATAATATACAGTGCCCCCTATCAATACATAATGTCCTCTGTTATTATAATATACAGTGCCCCCTATCATTACATAATGTCCTCTGTTATTATAATATACAGTGCCCCCTATCATTATATAATGTCCTCTGTTATTATAATATACAGTGCCCCCTATCATTACATAATGTCCTCTGTTATTATAATATACAGTGCCCCCTATCATTACATAATGTTCTCTGTTATTATAATATACAGTGCCCCCTATCATTACATAATGTCCTCTGTTATTATAATATACAGTGCCCCCTATCATTATATAATGTCCTCTGTTATTATAATATACAGTGCCCCCTATCATTATATAATGTCCTCTGTTATTATAATATACAGTGCCCCCTATAATTATATAATGTCCTCTCTTATTATAATATACAGTGCCCCTTATATTACATAATGTCCTCTGGTATTATAATATACAGTGCCCCTTATATTACATATTGTCCTCTGTTATTATAATATACAGTGCCCCTTATATTACATAATGTCCTCTGTTATTATAATATACAATGCCCCCTATCATTACATAATGTCCTCTGTTATTATAATATACAGTGCCCCCTATCATTACATAATGTCCTCTGTTATTATAATATACAGTGCCCCCTATCATTACATAATGTCCTCTGTTATTATAATATACAGTGCCCCCTATCATTACATAATGTCCTCTGCTATTATAATATACAGTGCCCCCTATCATTACATAATAACCTCTGTTATTATAATATACAGTGCCCCCTATCATTACATAATGTCCTCTGTTATTATAATATACAGTGCCCCCTATCATTATATAATGTCCTCTGTTATTATAATATACAGTGCCCCCTATAATTATATAATGTCCTCTCTTATTATAATATACAGTGCCCCTTATATTACATAATGTCCTCTGGTATTATAATATACAGTGCCCCTTATATTACATAATATCCTCTGTTATTATAATATACAGTGCCCCTTATATTACATAATGTCCTCTGTTATTATAATATACAGTGCCCCCTATCATTACATAATGTCCTCTTTTATGATAATATACAGTGCCCCCTATCATTATATAATGTCCTCTTTTATTATAATATACAGTGCCCCCTATCATTACATAATGTCCTCTGTTATTATAATATACAGTGCCCACTATCATGATATAATGTCCTCTGTTATTATAATATACAGTGCCCCCTATCATTACATAATGTCCTCTGTTATTATAATATACAGTGCCCCCTATCATTACATAATGTCCTCTGTTATTATAATATACAGTGCCCCCTAACATTATATAATGTCCTCTGTTATTATAATATACAGTGCCCCCTATCATTATATAATGTCCTCTGTTATTATAATATACAGTGCCCCCTATCATTATATAATGTCCTCTGTTATTATAATATACAGTGCCCCCTATCATTACATAATGTCCTCTGTTATTATAATATACAGTGCCCCCTATCATTACATAATGTCCTCTGTTATTATAATATACAGTGCCCCCTATCATTACATAATGTCCTCTGTTATTATAATATACAGTGCCCCCTATCATTACATAATGTCCTCTGTTATTATAATATACAGTGCCCCTTATATTACATAATGTCCTCTGTTATTATAATATACAGTGCCCCCTATCATTACATAATGTCCTCTGTTATTATAATATACAGTGCCCCCTATCATTATATAATGTCATCTGTTATTATAATATACAGTGCCCCCTATCATTATATAATGTCCTCTGTTATTATAATATACAGTGCCCCCTATCATTACATAATGTCCTCTATTATTATAATATACAGTGCCCTTATATTACATAATGTCCTCTGTTATTATAATATACAGTGCCCCCTATCATTACATAATGTCCTCTGTTATTATAATAAACAGTGCCCCCTATCATTACACAATGTCCGCTGTTATTATAATATACAGTGCCCCCTATCATTACATAATGTCCTCTGTTATTATAATATACAGTGCCCCCTATCATTACATAATGTCCACTGTTATTATAATATACAGTGCCCCCTATCATTACATAATGTCCTCTGTTATTATAATATACAGTGCCCCCTATCATTATATAATGTCCTCTGTTATTATAATATACAATGCCCCCTATCATTACATAATGTCCTCTGTTATTATAATATACAGTGCCCCCTATCAATACATAATGTCCTCTGTTATTATAATATACAGTGCCCCCTATCATTACATAATGTCCTCTGTTATTATAATATACAGTGCCCCCTATCATTATATAATGTCCTCTGTTATTATAATATACAGTGCCCCCTATCATTACATAATGTCCTCTGTTATTATAATATACAGTGCCCCCTATCATTACATAATGTTCTCTGTTATTATAATATACAGTGCCCCCTATCATTACATAATGTCCTCTGTTATTATAATATACAGTGCCCCCTATCATTATATAATGTCCTCTGTTATTATAATATACAGTGCCCCCTATCATTATATAATGTCCTCTGTTATTATAATATACAGTGCCCCCTATAATTATATAATGTCCTCTCTTATTATAATATACAGTGCCCCTTATATTACATAATGTCCTCTGGTATTATAATATACAGTGCCCCTTATATTACATATTGTCCTCTGTTATTATAATATACAGTGCCCCTTATATTACATAATGTCCTCTGTTATTATAATATACAATGCCCCCTATCATTACATAATGTCCTCTGTTATTATAATATACAGTGCCCCCTATCATTACATAATGTCCTCTGTTATTATAATATACAGTGCCCCCTATCATTACATAATGTCCTCTGTTATTATAATATACAGTGCCCCCTATCATTACATAATGTCCTCTGCTATTATAATATACAGTGCCCCCTATCATTACATAATAACCTCTGTTATTATAATATACAGTGCCCCCTATCATTACATAATGTCCTCTGTTATTATAATATACAGTGCCCCCTATCATTATATAATGTCCTCTGTTATTATAATATACAGTGCCCCCTATAATTATATAATGTCCTCTCTTATTATAATATACAGTGCCCCTTATATTACATAATGTCCTCTGGTATTATAATATACAGTGCCCCTTATATTACATAATATCCTCTGTTATTATAATATACAGTGCCCCTTATATTACATAATGTCCTCTGTTATTATAATATACAGTGCCCCCTATCATTACATAATGTCCTCTTTTATGATAATATACAGTGCCCCCTATCATTATATAATGTCCTCTTTTATTATAATATACAGTGCCCCCTATCATTACATAATGTCCTCTGTTATTATAATATACAGTGCCCACTATCATGATATAATGTCCTCTGTTATTATAATATACAGTGCCCCCTATCATTACATAATGTCCTCTGTTATTATAATATACAGTGCCCCCTATCATTACATAATGTCCTCTGTTATTATAATATACAGTGCCCCCTAACATTATATAATGTCCTCTGTTATTATAATATACAGTGCCCCCTATCATTATATAATGTCCTCTGTTATTATAATATACAGTGCCCCCTATCATTATATAATGTCCTCTGTTATTATAATATACAGTGCCCCCTATCATTACATAATGTCCTCTGTTATTATAATATACAGTGCCCCCTATCATTACATAATGTCCTCTGTTATTATAATATACAGTGCCCCCTATCATTACATAATGTCCTCTGTTATTATAATATACAGTGCCCCCTATCATTACATAATGTCCTCTGTTATTATAATATACAGTGCCCCTTATATTACATAATGTCCTCTGTTATTATAATATACAGTGCCCCCTATCATTACATAATGTCCTCTGTTATTATAATATACAGTGCCCCCTATCATTATATAATGTCATCTGTTATTATAATATACAGTGCCCCCTATCATTATATAATGTCCTCTGTTATTATAATATACAGTGCCCCCTATCATTACATAATGTCCTCTATTATTATAATATACAGTGCCCTTATATTACATAATGTCCTCTGTTATTATAATATACAGTGCCCCCTATCATTACATAATGTCCTCTGTTATTATAATAAACAGTGCCCCCTATCATTACACAATGTCCGCTGTTATTATAATATACAGTGCCCCCTATCATTACATAATGTCCTCTGTTATTATAATATACAGTGCCCCCTATCATTACATAATGTCCACTGTTATTATAATATACAGTGCCCCCTATCATTACATAATGTCCTCTGTTATTATAATATACAGTGCCCCCTATCATTATATAATGTCCTCTGTTATTATAATATACAATGCCCCCTATCATTACATAATGTCCTCTGTTATTATAATATACAGTGCCCCCTATCAATACATAATGTCCTCTGTTATTATAATATACAGTGCCCCCTATCATTACATAATGTCCTCTGTTATTATAATATACAGTGCCCCCTATCATTATATAATGTCCTCTGTTATTATAATATACAGTGCCCCCTATCATTACATAATGTCCTCTGTTATTATAATATACAGTGCCCCCTATCATTACATAATGTTCTCTGTTATTATAATATACAGTGCCCCCTATCATTACATAATGTCCTCTGTTATTATAATATACAGTGCCCCCTATCATTATATAATGTCCTCTGTTATTATAATATACAGTGCCCCCTTTCATTACATAATGTCCTCTGTTATTATAATATACAGTGCCCCCTTTCATTACATAATGTCCTCTGTTATTATAATATACAGTGCCCTTATATTACATAATGTCCTCTGTTATTATAATATACAGTGCCCCCTATCATTACATAATGTCCTCTGTTATCATAATATACAGTGCAACCTATCATTACATAATGTCCTCTGTTATTATAATATACAGTGCCCCTTATATTACATAATGTCCTCTGTAATTATAATATACAGTGCCCCCTATCATTACATAATGTCCTCTGTTATTATAATATACAGTGCCCCCTATCATTACATAATGTCCTCTGTTATTATAATATACAGTGCCCCCTATCATTACATAATGTCCTCTGTTATTATAATATACAGTGCCCCCTATCATTACATAATGTCCTCTGTTATTATAACATACAGTGCCCCCTATCATTACATAATAACCTCTGTTATTATAATATACAGTGCCCCCTATCATTACATAATGTCCTCTGTTATTATAATATACAGTGCCCCCTATCATTATATAATGTCCTCTGTTATTATAATATACAGTGCCCCCTATAATTATATAATGTCCTCTCTTATTATAATATACAGTGCCCCTTATATTACATAATGTCCTCTGGTATTATAATATACAGTGCCCCTTATATTACATATTGTCCTCTGTTATTATAATATACAGTGCCCCCTATCATTACATAATATCCTCTGTTATTATAATATACAGTGCCCCTTATATTACATAATGTCCTCTGTTATTATAATATACAGTGCCCCCTATCATTACATAATGTCCTCTTTTATGATAATATACAGTGCCCCCTATCATTATATAATGTCCTCTTTTATTATAATATACAGTGCCCCCTATCATTACATAATGTCCTCTGTTATTATAATATACAGTGCCCCCTATCATTATATAATGTCCTCTGTTATTATAATATACAGTGCCCCCTATCATTACATAATGTCCTCTGTTATTATAATATACAGTGCCCCCTATCATTACATAATGTTCTCTGTTATTATAATATACAGTGCCCCCTATCATTACATAATGTCCTCTGTTATTATAATATACAGTGCCCCCTATCATTATATAATGTCCTCTGTTATTATAATATACAGTGCCCCCTTTCATTACATAATGTCCTCTGTTATTATAATATACAGTGCCCCCTTTCATTACATAATGTCCTCTGTTATTATAATATACAGTGCCCTTATATTACATAATGTCCTCTGTTATTATAATATACAGTGCCCCCTATCATTACATAATGTCCTCTGTTATCATAATATACAGTGCAACCTATCATTACATAATGTCCTCTGTTATTATAATATACAGTGCCCCTTATATTACATAATGTCCTCTGTAATTATAATATACAGTGCCCCCTATCATTACATAATGTCCTCTGTTATTATAATATACAGTGCCCCCTATCATTACATAATGTCCTCTGTTATTATAATATACAGTGCCCCCTATCATTACATAATGTCCTCTGTTATTATAATATACAGTGCCCCCTATCATTACATAATGTCCTCTGTTATTATAACATACAGTGCCCCCTATCATTACATAATAACCTCTGTTATTATAATATACAGTGCCCCCTATCATTACATAATGTCCTCTGTTATTATAATATACAGTGCCCCCTATCATTATATAATGTCCTCTGTTATTATAATATACAGTGCCCCCTATAATTATATAATGTCCTCTCTTATTATAATATACAGTGCCCCTTATATTACATAATGTCCTCTGGTATTATAATATACAGTGCCCCTTATATTACATATTGTCCTCTGTTATTATAATATACAGTGCCCCCTATCATTACATAATATCCTCTGTTATTATAATATACAGTGCCCCTTATATTACATAATGTCCTCTGTTATTATAATATACAGTGCCCCCTATCATTACATAATGTCCTCTTTTATGATAATATACAGTGCCCCCTATCATTATATAATGTCCTCTTTTATTATAATATACAGTGCCCCCTATCATTACATAATGTCCTCTGTTATTATAATATACAGTGCCCCCTATCATTATATAATGTCCTCTGTTATTATAATATACAGTGCCCCCTATCATTACATAATGTCCTCTGTTATTATAATATACAGTGCCCTCTATCATTACATAATGTCCTCTGTTATTATAATATACAGTGCCCCTTATATTACATAATGTCCTCTGTTATTATAATATACAGTGCTGCCTATCATTACATAATGTCCTCTTTTATTATAATATACAGTGCCCCTATCATTATATAATGTCCTCTGTTATTATAATAAACAGTGCCCCCTATCATTACATAATGTCCTCTGTTATTATAATATACAGTGCCCCCTATCATGATATAATGTCCTCTGTTATTATAATATACAGTGCCCCCTATCATTACATAATGTCCTCTGTTATTATAATATACAGTGCCCCCTATCATTACATAATGTCCTCTGTTATTATAATATACAGTGCCCCCTAACATTATATAATGTCCTCTGTTATTATAATATACAGTGCCCCCTATCATTATATAATGTCCTCTGTTATTATAATATACAGTGCCCCTATCATTACATAATGTCCTATGTTATTATAATATACAGTGCCCCCTATCATTACATAATGTCCTCTGTTATTATAATATACAGTGCCCCCTATCATTATATAATGTCCTCTGTTATTATAATATACAGTGTCCCCTATCATTACATAATGTCCTCTGTTATTATAATATACAGTGCCCCCTATCATTATATAATGTCCTCTGTTATTATAATATACAGTGCCCCCTATCATTATATAATGTCCTCTGTTATTATAATATACAGTGCCCCCTATCATTACATAATGTCCTCTGTTATTATAATATACAGTGCCCCCTATCATTACATAATGTCCTCTGTTATTATAATATACAGTGCCCCCTATCATTACATAATGTCCTCTGTTATTATAATATACAGTGCCCCCTATCATTACATAATGTCCTCTGTTATTATAATATACAGTGCCCCTTATATTACATAATGTCCTCTGTTATTATAATATACAGTGCCCCCTATCATTACATAATGTCCTCTGTTATTATAATATACTGTGCCCCCTATCATTATATAATGTCATCTGTTATTATAATATACAGTGCCCCCTATCATTATATAATGTCCTCTGTTATTATAATATACAGTGCCCCCTATCATTACATAATGTCCTCTATTATTATAATATACAGTGCCCTTATATTACATAATGTCCTCTGTTATTATAATATACAGTGCCCCCTATCATTACATAATGTCCTCTGTTATTATAATATACAGTGCCCCCTATCATTACACAATGTCCGCTGTTATTATAATATACAGTGCCCCCTATCATTACATAATGTCCTCTGTTATTATAATATACAGTGCCCCCTATCATTACATAATGTCCACTGTTATTATAATATACAGTGCCCCCTATCATTACATAATGTCCTCTGTTATTATAATATACAGTGCCCCCTATCATTATATAATGTCCTCTGTTATTATAATATACAATGCCCCCTATCATTACATAATGTCCTCTGTTATTATAATATACAGTGCCCCCTATCAATACATAATGTCCTCTGTTATTGTAATATACAGTGCCCCCTATCATTACATAATGTCCTCTGTTATTATAATATACAGTGCCCCCTATCATTATATAATGTCCTCTGTTATTATAATATACAGTGCCCCCTATCATTACATAATGTCCTCTGTTATTATAATATACAGTGCCCCCTATCATTACATAATGTTCTCTGTTATTATAATATACAGTGCCCCCTATCATTACATAATGTCCTCTGTTATTATAATATACAGTGCCCCCTATCATTATATAATGTCCTCTGTTATTATAATATACAGTGCCCCCTTTCATTACATAATGTCCTCTGTTATTATAATATACAGTGCCCCCTTTCATTACATAAAGTCCTCTGTTATTATAATATACAGTGCCCTTATATTACATAATGTCCTCTGTTATTATAATATACAGTGCCCCCTATCATTACATAATGTCCTCTGTTATCATAATATACAGTGCAACCTATCATTACATAATGTCCTCTGTTATTATAATATACAGTGCCCCCTATCAATACATAATGTCCTCTGTTATTATAATATACAGTGCCCCCTATCATTACATAATGTCCTCTGTTATTATAATATACAGTGCCCCCTATCATTACATAATGTCCTCTATTATTATAATATACAGTGCCCTTATATTACATAATGTCCTCTGTTATTATAATATACAGTGCCCCCTATCATTACATAATGTCCTCTGTTATTATAATATACAGTGCCCCCTATCATTACACAATGTCCGCTGTTATTATAATATACAGTGCCCCCTATCATTACATAATGTCCTCTGTTATTATAATATACAGTGCCCCCTATCATTACATAATGTCCACTGTTATTATAATATACAGTGCCCCCTATCATTACATAATGTCCTCTGTTATTATAATATACAGTGCCCCCTATCATTATATAATGTCCTCTGTTATTATAATATACAATGCCCCCTATCATTACATAATGTCCTCTGTTATTATAATATACAGTGCCCCCTATCAATACATAATGTCCTCTGTTATTATAATATACAGTGCCCCCTATCATTACATAATGTCCTCTGTTATTATAATATACAGTGCCCCCTATCATTATATAATGTCCTCTGTTATTATAATATACAGTGCCCCCTATCATTACATAATGTCCTCTGTTATTATAATATACAGTGCCCCCTATCATTACATAATGTTCTCTGTTATTATAATATACAGTGACCCTATCATTACATAATGTCCTCTGTTATTATAATATACAGTGCCCCCTATCATTATATAATGTCCTCTGTTATTATAATATACAGTGCCCCCTTTCATTACATAATGTCCTCTGTTATTATAATATACAGTGCCCCCTTTCATTACATAATGTCCTCTGTTATTATAATATACAGTGCCCTTATATTACATAATGTCCTCTGTTATTATAATATACAGTGCCCCCTATCATTACATAATGTCCTCTGTTATCATAATATACAGTGCAACCTATCATTACATAATGTCCTCTGTTATTATAATATACAGTGCCCCTTATATTACATAATGTCCTCTGTAATTATAATATACAGTGCCCCCTATCATTACATAATGTCCTCTGTTATTATAATATACAGTGCCCCCTTTCATTACATAATGTCCTCTGTTATTATAATATACAGTGCCCTTATATTACATAATGTCCTCTGTTATTATAATATACAGTGCCCCCTATCATTACATAATGTCCTCTGTTATTATAATATACAGTGCCCCCTATCATTACATAATATCCTCTGTTATTATAATATACAGTGCCCCTTATATTACATAATGTCCTCTGTTATTATAATATACAGTGCCCCCTATCATTACATAATGTCCTCTTTTATGATAATATACAGTGCCCCTTATCATTATATAATGTCCTCTTTTATTATAATATACAGTGCCCCCTATCATTACATAATGTCCTCTGTTATTATAATATACAGTGCCCCCTATCATTACATAATGTCCTCTGTTATTATAATATACAGTGCCCCCTATCATTATATAATGTCCTCTGTTATTATAATATACAGTGCCCCCTATCATTACATAATGTCCTCTGTTATTATAATATACAGTGCCCTCTATCATTACATAATGTCCTCTGTTATTATAATATACAGTGCCCCTTATATTACATATTGTCCTCTGTTATTATAATATACAGAGCTTCCTATCATTACATAATGTCCTCTTTTATTATAATATACAGTGCCCCTATCATTATATAATGTCCTCTGTTTTTATAATATACAGTGCCCCCTATCATTATATAATGTCCTCTGTTATTATAATATACAGTATCCCCTATCATTACATAATGTCCTCTGTTATTATAATATACAGTGCCCCCTATCATTATATAATGTCCTCTGTTATTATAATATACAGTGCCCCCTATCATTACATAATGTCCTCTGTTATTATAATATACAGTGCCCCCTATCATTACATAATGTCCTCTTTTATTATAATATACAGTGCCCTCTATCATTACATAATGTCCTCTGTTATTATAATATACAGTGCCCCTTATATTACATAATGTCCTCTGTTATTATAATATACAGTGCTGCCTATCATTACATAATGTCCTCTTTTATTATAATATACAGTGCCCCCTATCATTACATAATGTCCTCTGTTATTATAATATACAGTGCCCCTTATATTACATAATGTCCTCTGTAATTATAATATACAGTGCCCCCTATCATTACATAATGTCCTCTGTTATTATAATATACGGTGCCCCCTATCATTATATAATGTCCTCTGTTATTATAATATACAGTGCCCCCTATCATTACATAATGTCCTCTGTTATTATAATATACAGTGCCCCCTATCATTATATAATATCCTCTGTTATTATAATATACAGTGCCCCCTATCATTACATAATGTCCTCTGTTATTATAATATACAGTGCCCCCTATCATTATATAATGTCCTCTGTTATTATAATATACAGTGCCCCCTTTCATTACATAATGTCCTCTGTTATTATAATATACAGTGCCCCCTATCATTATATAATGTCCTCTGTTATTATAATATACAGTGCCCCCTATCATTACATAATGTCCTCTGTTATTATAATATACAGTGCCCCCTATCATTACATAATGTCCTCTGTTATTATAATATACAGTGTCCCTTATCATTATATAATGTCCTCTGTTATTATAATATACAGTGCCCTTATATTACATAATGTCCTCTGTTATTATAATATACAGTGCCCCCTATCATTACATAATGTCCTCTGTTATTATAATATACAGTGCCCTTATATTACATAATGTCCTCTGTTATTATAATATACAGTGCCCCCTATCATTACATAATGTCCTCTGTTATTATAATATACAGTGCCCCCTATCATTACATAATGTCCTCTGTTATTATAATATACAGTGCCCCCTATCATTACATAATGTCCTCTGTTATTATAATATACAGTGCCCCTTATATTACATAATGTCCTCTGTAATTATAATATACAGTGCCCCCTATCATTTACATAATGTCCTATTTTATTATAATATACAGTGCCCCCTATCATTACATAATGTCCTCTGTTATTATAATATACAGTGCCCCTTATATTACATAATGTCCTCTGTAATTATAATATACAGTGCCCCCTATCATTACATAATGTCCTCTTTTATTATAATATACGGTGCCCCCTATCACTATATAATGTCCTCTGTTATTATAATATACAGTGCCCCCTATCATTACATAATGTCCTCTGTTATTATAATATACAGTGCCCCCTATCATTATATAATATCCTCTGTTATTATAATATACAGTGCCCCCTATCATTACATAATGTCCTCTGTTATTATAATATACAGTGCCCCCTATCATTATATAATGTCCTCTGTTATTATAATATACAGTGCCCCCTTTCATTACATAATGTCCTCTGTTATTATAATATACAGTGCCCTTATATTACATAATGTCCTCTGTTATTATAATATACAGTGCCCCCTATCATTACATAATGTCCTCTGTTATTATAATATACAGTGCCCCCTATCATTACATAATGTCCTCTGTTATTATAATATACAGTGTCCCTTATCATTATATAATGTCCTCTGTTATTATAATATACAGTGCCCTTATATTAAATAATGTCCTCTGTTATTATAATATACAGTGCCCCCTATCATTATATAATGTCCTCTGTTATTATAATATACAGTGCCCCCTTTCATTACATAATGTCCTCTGTTATTATAATATACAGTGCCCCCTTTCATTACATAATGTCCTCTGTTATTATAATATACAGTGCCCTTATATTACATAATGTCCTCTGTTATTATAATATACAGTGCCCCCTATCATTACATAATGTCCTCTGTTATCATAATATACAGTGCCCCCTATCATTACATAATGTCCTCTGTTATTATAATATACAGTGCCCCCTTTCATTACATAATGTCCTCTGTTATTATAATATACAGTGCCCCCTATCATTACATAATGTCCTCTGTTATTATAATATACAGTGTCCCTTATCATTATATAATGTCCTCTGTTATTATAATATACAGTGCCCTTATATTACATAATGTCCTCTGTTATTATAATATACAGTGCCCCCTATCATTACATAATGTCCTCTGTTATTATAATATACAGTGCCCCCTATCATTACATAATGTCCTCTGTTATTATAATATACAGTGTCCCTTATCATTATATAATGTCCTCTGTTATTATAATATACAGTGCCCTTATATTACATAATGTCCTCTGTTATTATAATATACAGTGCCCCCTATCATTACATAATGTCCTCTGTTATTATAATATACAGTGCCCTTATATTACATAATGTCCTCTGTTATTATAATATACAGTGCCCCCTATCATTACATAATGTCCTCTGTTATTATAATATACAGTGCCCCCTATCATTACATAATGTCCTCTGTTATTATAATATACAGTGCCCCCTATCATTACATAATGTCCTCTGTTATTATAATATACAGTGCCCCTTATATTACATAATGTCCTCTGTAATTATAATATACAGTGCCCCCTATCATTTACATAATGTCCTATTTTATTATAATATACAGTGCCCCCTATCATTACATAATGTCCTCTGTTATTATAATATACAGTGCCCCTTATATTACATAATGTCCTCTGTAATTGTAATATACAGTGCCCCCTATCATTACATAATGTCCTCTTTTATTATAATATACGGTGCCCCCTATCATTATATAATGTCCTCTGTTATTATAATATACAGTGCCCCCTATCATTACATAATGTCCTCTGTTATTATAATATACAGTGCCCCCTATCATTATATAATATCCTCTGTTATTATAATATACAGTGCCCCCTATCATTACATAATGTCCTCTGTTATTATAATATACAGTGCCCCCTATCATTATATAATGTCCTCTGTTATTATAATATACAGTGCCCCCTTTCATTACATAATGTCCTCTGTTATTATAATATACAGTGCCCTTATATTACATAATGTCCTCTGTTATTATAATATACAGTGCCCCCTATCATTACATAATGTCCTCTGTTATTATAATATACAGTGCCCCCTATCATTACATAATGTCCTCTGTTATTATAATATACAGTGTCCCTTATCATTATATAATGTCCTCTGTTATTATAATATACAGTGCCCTTATATTAAATAATGTCCTCTGTTATTATAATATACAGTGCCCCCTATCATTACATAATGTCCTCTGTTATTATAATATACAGTGCCCCCTATCATTACATAATGTCCTCTGTTATTATAATATACAGTGCCCCCTATCATTATATAATGTCCTCTGTTATTATAATATACAGTGCCCCCTTTCATTACATAATGTCCTCTGTTATTATAATATACAGTGCCCCCTTTCATTACATAATGTCCTCTGTTATTATAATATACAGTGCCCTTATATTACATAATGTCCTCTGTTATTATAATATACAGTGCCCCCTATCATTACATAATGTCCTCTGTTATCATAATATACAGTGCAACCTATCATTACATAATGTCCTCTGTTATTATAATATACAGTGCCCCCTATCATTACATAATGTCCTCTGTTATTATAATATACAGTGCCCCTTATATTACATAATGTCCTCTGTTATTATAATATACAGTGCCCCCTATCATTACATAATGTCCTCTGTTATTATAATATACAGTGCCCCCTATCATTATATAATGTCCTCTGTTATTATAATATACAGTGCCCCCTATCATTATATAATGTCCTCTGTTATTATAATATACAATGCCCCCTATCATTACATAATGTCCTCTGTTATTATAATATACAGTGCCCCCTATCATTACATAATGTCCTCTGTTATTATAATATACAGTGCCCCCTATCATTACATAATGTCCTCTGTTATTATAATATACAGTGCCCCCTATCATTACATAATGTCCTCTGTTATTATAATATACAGTGCCCCCTATCATTACATAATAACCTCTGTTATTATAATATACAGTGCCCCCTATCATTACATAATGTCCTCTGTTATTATAATATACAGTGCCCCCTATCATTATATAATGTCCTCTGTTATTATAATAAACAGTGCCCCCTATAATTATATAATGTCCTCTCTTATTATAATTTACAGTGCCCCTTATATTACATAATGTCCTCTGGTATTATAATATACAGTGCCCCTTATATTACATATTGTCCTCTGTTATTATAATATACAGTGCCCCCTATCATTACATAATATCCTCTGTTATTATAATATACAGTGCCCCTTATATTACATAATGTCCTCTATTATAATATACAGTGCTGCCTATCATTACATAATGTCCTCTTTTATTACAATATACAGTGCCCCTATCATTATATAATGTCCTCTGTTATTATAATAAACAGTGCCCCCTATCATTACATAATGTCCTCTGTTATTATAATATACAGTGCCCCCTATCATGATATAATGTCCTCTGTTATTATAATATACAGTGCCCCCTATCATTACATAATGTCCTCTGTTATTATAATATACAGTGCCCCCTATCATTACATAATGTCCTCTGTTATTATAATATACAGTGCCCCCTAACATTATATAATGTCCTCTGTTATTATAATATACAGTGCCCCCTATCATTATATAATGTCCTCTGTTATTATAATATACAGTGCCCCTATCATTACATAATGTCCTATGTTATTATAATATACAGTGCCCCCTATCATTACATAATGTCCTCTGTTATTATAATATACAGTGCCCCCTATCATTATATAATGTCCTCTGTTATTATAATATACAGTGTCCCCTATCATTACATAATGTCCTCTGTTATTATAATATACAGTGCCCCCTATCATTATATAATGTCCTCTGTTATTATAATATACAGTGCCCCCTATCATTATATAATGTCCTCTGTTATTATAATATACAGTGCCCCCTATCATTACATAATGTCCTCTGTTATTATAATATACAGTGCCCCCTATCATTACATAATGTCCTCTGTTATTATAATATACAGTGCCCCCTATCATTACATAATGTCCTCTGTTATTATAATATACAGTGCCCCCTATCATTACATAATGTCCTCTGTTATTATAATATACAGTGCCCCTTATATTACATAATGTCCTCTGTTATTATAATATACAGTGCCCCCTATCATTACATAATGTCCTCTGTTATTATAATATACTGTGCCCCCTATCATTATATAATGTCATCTGTTATTATAATATACAGTGCCCCCTATCATTATATAATGTCCTCTGTTATTATAATATACAGTGCCCCCTATCATTACATAATGTCCTCTATTATTATAATATACAGTGCCCTTATATTACATAATGTCCTCTGTTATTATAATATACAGTGCCCCCTATCATTACATAATGTCCTCTGTTATTATAATATACAGTGCCCCCTATCATTACACAATGTCCGCTGTTATTATAATATACAGTGCCCCCTATCATTACATAATGTCCTCTGTTATTATAATATACAGTGCCCCCTATCATTACATAATGTCCACTGTTATTATAATATACAGTGCCCCCTATCATTACATAATGTCCTCTGTTATTATAATATACAGTGCCCCCTATCATTATATAATGTCCTCTGTTATTATAATATACAATGCCCCCTATCATTACATAATGTCCTCTGTTATTATAATATACAGTGCCCCCTATCAATACATAATGTCCTCTGTTATTGTAATATACAGTGCCCCCTATCATTACATAATGTCCTCTGTTATTATAATATACAGTGCCCCCTATCATTATATAATGTCCTCTGTTATTATAATATACAGTGCCCCCTATCATTACATAATGTCCTCTGTTATTATAATATACAGTGCCCCCTATCATTACATAATGTTCTCTGTTATTATAATATACAGTGCCCCCTATCATTACATAATGTCCTCTGTTATTATAATATACAGTGCCCCCTATCATTATATAATGTCCTCTGTTATTATAATATACAGTGCCCCCTTTCATTACATAATGTCCTCTGTTATTATAATATACAGTGCCCCCTTTCATTACATAAAGTCCTCTGTTATTATAATATACAGTGCCCTTATATTACATAATGTCCTCTGTTATTATAATATACAGTGCCCCCTATCATTACATAATGTCCTCTGTTATCATAATATACAGTGCAACCTATCATTACATAATGTCCTCTGTTATTATAATATACAGTGCCCCCTATCAATACATAATGTCCTCTGTTATTATAATATACAGTGCCCCCTATCATTACATAATGTCCTCTGTTATTATAATATACAGTGCCCCCTATCATTACATAATGTCCTCTATTATTATAATATACAGTGCCCTTATATTACATAATGTCCTCTGTTATTATAATATACAGTGCCCCCTATCATTACATAATGTCCTCTGTTATTATAATATACAGTGCCCCCTATCATTACACAATGTCCGCTGTTATTATAATATACAGTGCCCCCTATCATTACATAATGTCCTCTGTTATTATAATATACAGTGCCCCCTATCATTACATAATGTCCACTGTTATTATAATATACAGTGCCCCCTATCATTACATAATGTCCTCTGTTATTATAATATACAGTGCCCCCTATCATTATATAATGTCCTCTGTTATTATAATATACAATGCCCCCTATCATTACATAATGTCCTCTGTTATTATAATATACAGTGCCCCCTATCAATACATAATGTCCTCTGTTATTATAATATACAGTGCCCCCTATCATTACATAATGTCCTCTGTTATTATAATATACAGTGCCCCCTATCATTATATAATGTCCTCTGTTATTATAATATACAGTGCCCCCTATCATTACATAATGTCCTCTGTTATTATAATATACAGTGCCCCCTATCATTACATAATGTTCTCTGTTATTATAATATACAGTGACCCTATCATTACATAATGTCCTCTGTTATTATAATATACAGTGCCCCCTATCATTATATAATGTCCTCTGTTATTATAATATACAGTGCCCCCTTTCATTACATAATGTCCTCTGTTATTATAATATACAGTGCCCCCTTTCATTACATAATGTCCTCTGTTATTATAATATACAGTGCCCTTATATTACATAATGTCCTCTGTTATTATAATATACAGTGCCCCCTATCATTACATAATGTCCTCTGTTATCATAATATACAGTGCAACCTATCATTACATAATGTCCTCTGTTATTATAATATACAGTGCCCCTTATATTACATAATGTCCTCTGTAATTATAATATACAGTGCCCCCTATCATTACATAATGTCCTCTGTTATTATAATATACAGTGCCCCCTTTCATTACATAATGTCCTCTGTTATTATAATATACAGTGCCCTTATATTACATAATGTCCTCTGTTATTATAATATACAGTGCCCCCTATCATTACATAATGTCCTCTGTTATTATAATATACAGTGCCCCCTATCATTACATAATATCCTCTGTTATTATAATATACAGTGCCCCTTATATTACATAATGTCCTCTGTTATTATAATATACAGTGCCCCCTATCATTACATAATGTCCTCTTTTATGATAATATACAGTGCCCCTTATCATTATATAATGTCCTCTTTTATTATAATATACAGTGCCCCCTATCATTACATAATGTCCTCTGTTATTATAATATACAGTGCCCCCTATCATTACATAATGTCCTCTGTTATTATAATATACAGTGCCCCCTATCATTATATAATGTCCTCTGTTATTATAATATACAGTGCCCCCTATCATTACATAATGTCCTCTGTTATTATAATATACAGTGCCCTCTATCATTACATAATGTCCTCTGTTATTATAATATACAGTGCCCCTTATATTACATATTGTCCTCTGTTATTATAATATACAGAGCTTCCTATCATTACATAATGTCCTCTTTTATTATAATATACAGTGCCCCTATCATTATATAATGTCCTCTGTTTTTATAATATACAGTGCCCCCTATCATTATATAATGTCCTCTGTTATTATAATATACAGTATCCCCTATCATTACATAATGTCCTCTGTTATTATAATATACAGTGCCCCCTATCATTATATAATGTCCTCTGTTATTATAATATACAGTGCCCCCTATCATTACATAATGTCCTCTGTTATTATAATATACAGTGCCCCCTATCATTACATAATGTCCTCTTTTATTATAATATACAGTGCCCTCTATCATTACATAATGTCCTCTGTTATTATAATATACAGTGCCCCTTATATTACATAATGTCCTCTGTTATTATAATATACAGTGCTGCCTATCATTACATAATGTCCTCTTTTATTATAATATACAGTGCCCCCTATCATTACATAATGTCCTCTGTTATTATAATATACAGTGCCCCTTATATTACATAATGTCCTCTGTAATTATAATATACAGTGCCCCCTATCATTACATAATGTCCTCTGTTATTATAATATACGGTGCCCCCTATCATTATATAATGTCCTCTGTTATTATAATATACAGTGCCCCCTATCATTACATAATGTCCTCTGTTATTATAATATACAGTGCCCCCTATCATTATATAATATCCTCTGTTATTGTAATATACAGTGCCCCCTATCATTACATAATGTCCTCTGTTATTATAATATACAGTGCCCCCTATCATTATATAATGTCCTCTGTTATTATAATATACAGTGCCCCCTTTCATTACATAATGTCCTCTGTTATTATAATATACAGTGCCCCCTATCATTATATAATGTCCTCTGTTATTATAATATACAGTGCCCCCTATCATTACATAATGTCCTCTGTTATTATAATATACAGTGCCCCCTATCATTACATAATGTCCTCTGTTATTATAATATACAGTGTCCCTTATCATTATATAATGTCCTCTGTTATTATAATATACAGTGCCCTTATATTACATAATGTCCTCTGTTATTATAATATACAGTGCCCCCTATCATTACATAATGTCCTCTGTTATTATAATATACAGTGCCCTTATATTACATAATGTCCTCTGTTATTATAATATACAGTGCCCCCTATCATTACATAATGTCCTCTGTTATTATAATATACAGTGCCCCCTATCATTACATAATGTCCTCTGTTATTATAATATACAGTGCCCCCTATCATTACATAATGTCCTCTGTTATTATAATATACAGTGCCCCCTTATATTACATAATGTCCTCTGTAATTATAATATACAGTGCCCCCTATCATTTACATAATGTCCTATTTTATTATAATATACAGTGCCCCCTATCATTACATAATGTCCTCTGTTATTATAATATACAGTGCCCCTTATATTACATAATGTCCTCTGTAATTATAATATACAGTGCCCCCTATCATTACATAATGTCCTCTTTTATTATAATATACGGTGCCCCCTATCACTATATAATGTCCTCTGTTATTATAATATACAGTGCCCCCTATCATTACATAATGTCCTCTGTTATTATAATATACAGTGCCCCCTATCATTATATAATATCCTCTGTTATTATAATATACAGTGCCCCCTATCATTACATAATGTCCTCTGTTATTATAATATACAGTGCCCCCTATCATTATATAATGTCCTCTGTTATTATAATATACAGTGCCCCCTTTCATTACATAATGTCCTCTGTTATTATAATATACAGTGCCCTTATATTACATAATGTCCTCTGTTATTAATAATATACAGTGCCCCCTATCATTACATAATGTCCTCTGTTATTATAATATACAGTGCCCCCTATCATTACATAATGTCCTCTGTTATTATAATATACAGTGTCCCTTATCATTATATAATGTCCTCTGTTATTATAATATACAGTGCCCTTATATTAAATAATGTCCTCTGTTATTATAATATACAGTGCCCCCTATCATTATATAATGTCCTCTGTTATTATAATATACAGTGCCCCCTTTCATTACATAATGTCCTCTGTTATTATAATATACAGTGCCCCCTTTCATTACATAATGTCCTCTGTTATTATAATATACAGTGCCCTTATATTACATAATGTCCTCTGTTATTATAATATACAGTGCCCCCTATCATTACATAATGTCCTCTGTTATCATAATATACAGTGCCCCCTATCATTACATAATGTCCTCTGTTATTATAATATACAGTGCCCCCTTTCATTACATAATGTCCTCTGTTATTATAATATACAGTGCCCCCTATCATTACATAATGTCCTCTGTTATTATAATATACAGTGTCCCTTATCATTATATAATGTCCTCTGTTATTATAATATACAGTGCCCTTATATTACATAATGTCCTCTGTTATTATAATATACAGTGCCCCCTATCATTACATAATGTCCTCTGTTATTATAATATACAGTGCCCCCTATCATTACATAATGTCCTCTGTTATTATAATATACAGTGTCCCTTATCATTATATAATGTCCTCTGTTATTATAATATACAGTGCCCTTATATTACATAATGTCCTCTGTTATTATAATATACAGTGCCCCCTATCATTACATAATGTCCTCTGTTATTATAATATACAGTGCCCTTATATTACATAATGTCCTCTGTTATTATAATATACAGTGCCCCCTATCATTACATAATGTCCTCTGTTATTATAATATACAGTGCCCCCTATCATTACATAATGTCCTCTGTTATTATAATATACAGTGCCCCCTATCATTACATAATGTCCTCTGTTATTATAATATACAGTGCCCCTTATATTACATAATGTCCTCTGTAATTATAATATACAGTGCCCCCTATCATTTACATAATGTCCTATTTTATTATAATATACAGTGCCCCCTATCATTACATAATGTCCTCTGTTATTATAATATACAGTGCCCCTTATATTACATAATGTCCTCTGTAATTGTAATATACAGTGCCCCCTATCATTACATAATGTCCTCTTTTATTATAATATACGGTGCCCCTATCATTATATAATGTCCTCTGTTATTATAATATACAGTGCCCCCTATCATTACATAATGTCCTCTGTTATTATAATATACAGTGCCCCCTATCATTATATAATATCCTCTGTTATTATAATATACAGTGCCCCCTATCATTACATAATGTCCTCTGTTATTATAATATACAGTGCCCCCTATCATTATATAATGTCCTCTGTTATTATAATATACAGTGCCCCCTTTCATTACATAATGTCCTCTGTTATTATAATATACAGTGCCCTTATATTACATAATGTCCTCTGTTATTATAATATACAGTGCCCCCTATCATTACATAATGTCCTCTGTTATTATAATATACAGTGCCCCCTATCATTACATAATGTCCTCTGTTATTATAATATACAGTGTCCCTTATCATTATATAATGTCCTCTGTTATTATAATATACAGTGCCCTTATATTAAATAATGTCCTCTGTTATTATAATATACAGTGCCCCCTATCATTACATAATGTCCTCTGTTATTATAATATACAGTGCCCCCTATCATTACATAATGTCCTCTGTTATTATAATATACAGTGCCCCTATCATTATATAATGTCCTCTGTTATTATAATATACAGTGCCCCCTTTCATTACATAATGTCCTCTGTTATTATAATATACAGTGCCCCTTTCATTACATAATGTCCTCTGTTATTATAATATACAGTGCCCTTATATTACATAATGTCCTCTGTTATTATAATATACAGTGCCCCTATCATTACATAATGTCCTCTGTTATCATAATATACAGTGCAACCTATCATTACATAATGTCCTCTGTTATTATAATATACAGTGCCCCCTATCATTACATAATGTCCTCTGTTATTATAATATACAGTGCCCCTTATATTACATAATGTCCTCTGTTATTATAATATACAGTGCCCCCTATCATTACATAATGTCCTCTGTTATTATAATATACAGTGCCCCCTATCATTATATAATGTCCTCTGTTATTATAATATACAGTGCCCCCTATCATTATATAATGTCCTCTGTTATTATAATATACAATGCCCCCTATCATTACATAATGTCCTCTGTTATTATAATATACAGTGCCCCCTATCATTACATAATGTCCTCTGTTATTATAATATACAGTGCCCCCTATCATTACATAATGTCCTCTGTTATTATAATATACAGTGCCCCCTATCATTACATAATGTCCTCTGTTATTATAATATACAGTGCCCCCTATCATTACATAATAACCTCTGTTATTATAATATACAGTGCCCCCTATCATTACATAATGTCCTCTGTTATTATAATATACAGTGCCCCCTATCATTATATAATGTCCTCTGTTATTATAATAAACAGTGCCCCCTATAATTATATAATGTCCTCTCTTATTATAATTTACAGTGCCCCTTATATTACATAATGTCCTCTGGTATTATAATATACAGTGCCCCTTATATTACATATTGTCCTCTGTTATTATAATATACAGTGCCCCCTATCATTACATAATATCCTCTGTTATTATAATATACAGTGCCCCTTATATTACATAATGTCCTCTGTTATTATAATATACAGTGCTGCCTATCATTACATAATGTCCTCTTTTATTACAATATACAGTGCCCCTATCATTATATAATGTCCTCTGTTATTATAATAACAGTGCCCCCTATCATTACATAATGTCCTCTGTTATTATAATATACAGTGCCCCCTATCATGATATAATGTCCTCTGTTATTATAATATACAGTGCCCCCTATCATTACATAATGTCCTCTGTTATTATAATATACAGTGCCCCCTATCATTACATAATGTCCTCTGTTATTATAATATACAGTGCCCCCTAACATTATATAATGTCCTCTGTTATTATAATATACAGTGCCCCCTATCATTATATAATGTCCTCTGTTATTATAATATACAGTGCCCCTATCATTACATAATGTCCTATGTTATTATAATATACAGTGCCCCCTATCATTACATAATGTCCTCTGTTATTATAATATACAGTGCCCCCTATCATTATATAATGTCCTCTGTTATTATAATATACAGTGTCCCCTATCATTACATAATGTCCTCTGTTATTATAATATACAGTGCCCCCTATCATTATATAATGTCCTCTGTTATTATAATATACAGTGCCCCCTATCATTATATAATGTCCTCTGTTATTATAATATACAGTGCCCCCTATCATTACATAATGTCCTCTGTTATTATAATATACAGTGCCCCCTATCATTACATAATGTCCTCTGTTATTATAATATACAGTGCCCCCTATCATTACATAATGTCCTCTGTTATTATAATATACAGTGCCCCCTATCATTACATAATGTCCTCTGTTATTATAATATACAGTGCCCCTTATATTACATAATGTCCTCTGTTATTATAATATACAGTGCCCCCTATCATTACATAATGTCCTCTGTTATTATAATATACAGTGCCCCCTATCATTATATAATGTCATCTGTTATTATAATATACAGTGCCCCCTATCATTACATAATGTCCTCTGTTATTATAATATACAGTGCCCCCTATCATTACATAATGTCCTCTGTTATTATAATATACAGTGCCCCCTATCATTACATAATGTCCTCTGTTATTATAATATACAGTGCCCCCTATCATTACATAATGTCCTCTGTTATTATAATATACAGTGCCCTCTATCATTACATAATGTCCTCTGTTATTATAATATACAGTGCCCCTTATATTACATAATGTCCTCTGTTATTATAATATACAGTGCTGCCTATCATTACATAATGTCCTCTTTTATTATAATATACAGTGCCCCCTATCATTACATAATGTCCTCTGTTATTATAATATACAGTGCCCCTTATATTACATAATGTCCTCTGTTATTATAATATACGGTGCCCCCTATCATTATATAATGTCCTCTGTTATTATAATATACAGTGCCCCCCTATCATTACATAATGTCCTCTGTTATTATAATATACAGTGCCCCCTATCATTATATAATATCCTCTGTTATTATAATATACAGTGCCCCCTATCATTACATAATGTCCTCTGTTATTATAATATACAGTGCCCCCTATCATTATATAATGTCCTCCGTTATTATAATATACAGTGCCCCCTTTCATTACATAATGTCCTCTGTTATTATAATATACAGTGCCCCCTATCATTATATAATGTCCTCTGTTATTATAATATACAGTGCCCCCTATCATTACATAATGTCCTCTGTTATTATAATATACAGTGCCCCCTATCATTACATAATGTCCTCTGTTATTATAATATACAGTGTCCCTTATCATTATATAATGTCCTCTGTTATTATAATATACAGTGCCCTTATATTACATAATGTCCTCTGTTATTATAATATACAGTGCCCCCTATCATTACATAATGTCCTCTGTTATTATAATATACAGTGCCCTTATATTACATAATGTCCTCTGTTATTATAATATACAGTGCCCCCTATCATTACATAATGTCCTCTGTTATTATAATATACAGTGCCCCCTATCATTACATAATGTCCTCTGTTATTATAATATACAGTGCCCCCTATCATTACATAATGTCCTCTGTTATTATAATACACAGTGCCCCTTATATTAAATAATGTCCTCTGTAATTATAATATACAGTGCCCCCTATCATTACATAATGTCCTATTTTATTATAATATACAGTGCCCCCTATCATTACATAATGTCCTCTGTTATTATAATATACAGTGCCCCTTATATTACATAATGTCCTCTGTAATTATAATATACAGTGCCCCCTATCATTACATAATGTCCTCTTTTATTATAATATACGGTGCCCCCTATCATTATTTAATGTCCTCTGTTATTATAATATACAGTGCCCCCTATCATTACATAATGTCCTCTGTTATTATAATATACAGTGCCCCTATCATTATATAATATCCTCTGTTATTATAATATACAGTGCCCCCTATCATTACATAATGTCCTTTGTTATTATAATATACAGTGCCCCCTATCATTATATAATGTCCTCTGTTAATTATAATATACAGTGCCCCCTTTCATTACATAATGTCCTCTGTTATTATAATATACAGTGCCCTTATATTACATAATGTCCTCTGTTATTATAATATACAGTGCCCCCTATCATTACATAATGTCCTCTGTTATTATAATATACAGTGCCCCCTATCATTACATAATGTCCTCTGTTATTATAATATACAGTGTCCCTTATCATTATATAATGTCCTCTGTTATTATAATATACAGTGCCCTTATATTAAATAATGTCCTTTGTTATTATAATATACAGTGCCCCCTATCATTACATAATGTCCTCTGTTATTATAATATACAGTGCCCCCTATCATTACATAATGTCCTCTGTTATTATAATATACAGTGCCCCCTATCATTATATAATATCCTCTGTTATTATAATATACAGTGCCCCCTTTCATTACATAATGTCCTCTGTTATTATAATATACAGTGCCCCCTTTCATTACATAATGTCCTCTGTTATTATAATATACAGTGCCCTTATATTACATAATGTCCTCTGTTATTATAATATACAGTGCCCCCTATCATTACATAATGTCCTCTGTTATCATAATATACAATGCAACCTATCATTACATAATGTCCTCTGTTATTATAATATACAGTGCCCCCTATCATTACATAATGTCCTCTGTTATTATAATATACAGTGCCCCTTATATTACATAATGTCCTCTGTAATTATAATATACAGTGCCCCCTATCATTACATAATGTCCTCTGTTATTATAATATACAGTGCCCCCTATCATTATATAATGTCCTCTGTTATTATAATATACAGTGCCCCCTATCATTATATAATGTCCTCTGTTATTATAATATACAATGCCCCCTATCATTACATAATGTCCTCTGTTATTATAATATACAGTGCCCCCTATCATTACATAATGTCCTCTGTTATTATAATATACAGTGCCCCCTATCATTACATAATGTCCTCTGTTATTATAATATACAGTGCCCCCTATCATTACATAATGTCCTCTGTTATTATAATATACAGTGCCCCCTATCATTACATAATAACCTCTGTTATTATAATATACAGTGCCCCCTATCATTACATAATGTCCTCTGTTATTATAATATACAGTGCCCCCTATCATTATATAATGTCCTCTGTTATTATAATATACAGTGCCCCCTATAATTATATAATGTCCTCTCTTATTATAATATACAGTGCCCCTTATATTACATAATGTCCTCTGGTATTATAATATACAGTGCCCCTTATATTACATATTGTCCTCTGTTATTATAATATACAGTGCCCCCTATCATTACATAATATCCTGTTATTATAATATACAGTGCCCCTTATATTACATAATGTCCTCTGTTATTATAATATACAGTGCCCCCTATCATTACATAATGTCCTCTTTTATGATAATATACAGTGCCCCCTATCATTATATAATGTCCTCTTTTATTATAATATACAGTGCCCCCTATCATTACATAATGTCCTCTGTTATTATAATATACAGTGCCCACTATCATGATATAATGTCCTCTGTTATTATAATATACAGTGCCCCCTATCATTACATAATGTCCTCTGTTATTATAATATACAGTGCCCCCTATCATTACATAATGTCCTCTGTTATTATAATATACAGTGCCCCCTAACATTATATAATGTCCTCTGTTATTATAATATACAGTGCCCCCTATCATTATATAATGTCCTCTGTTATTATAATATACAGTGCCCCTATCATTACATAATGTCCTATGTTATTATAATATACAGTGCCCCCTATCATTACATAATGTCCTCTGTTATTATAATATACAGTGCCCCCTATCATTATATAATGTCCTCTGTTATTATAATATACAGTGCCCCCTATCATTACATAATGTCCTCTGTTATTATAATATACAGTGCCCCCTATCATTACATAATGTCCTCTGTTATTATAATATACAGTGCCCCTTATATTACATAATGTCCTCTGTTATTATAATATACAGTGCCCCCTATCATTACATAATGTCCTCTGTTATTATAATATACAGTGCCCCCTATCATTATATAATGTCATCTGTTATTATAATATACAGTGCCCCCTATCATTATATAATGTCCTCTGTTATTATAATATACAGTGCCCCCTATCATTACATAATGTCCTCTGTTATTATAATATACAGTGCCCCCTATCATTACATAATGTCCTCTGTTATTATAATATACAGTGCCCCCTATCATTACATAATGTCCTCTGTTATTATAATATACAGTGCCCCCTATCATTACATAATGTCCTCTGTTATTATAATATACAGTGCCCCCTATCATTACATAATGTCCTCTATTATTATAATATACAGTGCCCTTATATTACATAATGTCCTCTGTTATTATAATATACAGTGCCCCCTATCATTACATAATGTCCTCTGTTATTATAATATACAGTGCCCCCTATCATTACACAATGTCCGCTGTTATTATAATATACAGTGCCCCCTATCATTACATAATGTCCTCTGTTATTATAATATACAGTGCCCCCTATCATTACATAATGTCCACTGTTATTATAATATACAGTGCCCCCTATCATTACATAATGTCCTCTGTTATTATAATATACAGTGCCCCCTATCATTATATAATGTCCTCTGTTATTATAATATACAATGCCCCCTATCATTACATAATGTCCTCTGTTATTATAATATACAGTGCCCCCTATCAATACATAATGTCCTCTGTTATTATAATATACAGTGCCCCCTATCATTACATAATGTCCTCTGTTATTATAATATACAGTGCCCCCTATCATTATATAATGTCCTCTGTTATTATAATATACAGTGCCCCCTATCATTACATAATGTCCTCTGTTATTATAATATACAGTGCCCCCTATCATTACATAATGTTCTCTGTTATTATAATATACAGTGCCCCCTATCATTACATAATGTCCTCTGTTATTATAATATACAGTGCCCCCTATCATTATATAATGTCCTCTGTTATTATAATATACAGTGCCCCCTTTCATTACATAATGTCCTCTGTTATTATAATATACAGTGCCCCCTTTCATTACATAATGTCCTCTGTTATTATAATATACAGTGCCCTTATATTACATAATGTCCTCTGTTATTATAATATACAGTGCCCCCTATCATTACATAATGTCCTCTGTTATCATAATATACAGTGCAACCTATCATTACATAATGTCCTCTGTTATTATAATATACAGTGCCCCTTATATTACATAATGCCCTCTGTAATTATAATATACAGTGCCCCCTATCATTACATAATGTCCTCTGTTATTATAATATACAGTGCCCCCTATCATTATATAATGTCCTCTGTTATTATAATATACAGTGCCCCCTATCATTATATAATGTCCTCTGTTATTATAATATACAGTGCCCCCTATCATTACATAATGTCCTCTGTTATTATAATATACAGTGCCCCCTATCATTACATAATGTCCTCTGTTATTATAATATACAGTGCCCCCTATCATTACATAATGTCCTCTGTTATTATAATATACAGTGCCCCCTATCATTACTAGAGATGAGCGAACACTAAAATGTTCGAGGTTCGAAATTCGATTCGAACAGCCGCTCAATGTTCGTGTGTTCGAACGGGTTTCGAACCCCATTATAGTCTATGGGGAACAGATACTCGTTAAGGGGGAAACCCAAATCCGTGTCTGGAGGGTCACCAAGTCCACTATGACACCCCAGGAAATGATGCCAACACCTCTGGAATGACACTGGGACAGCAGGGGAAGCATGTCTGGGGGCATCTAACACACCAAAGACCCTCTATTACCCCAACATCACAGCCTAACAACTACACACTTTACACACTCAATACCACCTCTCTGACAGTAGGAAAACACCTTGAAACATGTGTATTTGGCACTTGCAGTGAGGAGAGCTTGTCACCAGCAGTGAATTTGGCCCTTGTAGTAAGTTGAGGTTGGCACCAACATTTGTTTTGAAAATCAGGGTGGATTGAGCCTCTAACCAGCAGAGTTTGGGCAAATTCATGGTGGAGGGAGCCTCTAAAAACCCCAGTTTGGACCAATTCATGGTGGAGGGAGCCTCTAACCAGCCCAGTTTGGGCAAATTCATGGTGGAGGGAGCCTCTAAAAAACCCAGTTTGGACCAATTCATGGTGGAGGGAGCCTCTAACCAGCCCAGTTTGGGCAAATTCATGGTGGAGGGAGCCTCTAACCAGCCCAGTTTGGACCAATTAATGGTGGAGGGAGCCTCTAACCAGCCCAGTTTGGACCAATTAATGGTGGAGGGAGCCTCTAAAAAACCCAGTTTGGACCAATTCATGGTGGAGGGAGCCTCTAAACAGCCCAGTTTGGGCAAATTCATGGTGGAGGGAGCCTCTAAAAAACCCAGTTTGGACCAATTCATGGTGGAGGGAGCCTCTAACCAGCCCAGTTTGGACCAATTAATGGTGGAGGGAGCCTCTAAACAGCCAAGTTTGGACCAATTCATGGTGGAGGGAGCCTCTAAAAACCCCAGTTTGGACCAATTCATGGTGGAGGGAGCCTCTAACCAGCCCAGTTTGGACCAATTAATGGTGGAGGGAGCCTCTAACCACCCCAGTTTGGACCAATTCATGGTGGAGGGAGCCTCTAACCAGCCCAGTTTGGGCAAATTCATGGTGGAGGGAGCCTCTAAACAGCCCAGTTTGGGCAAATTCATGGTGGAGGGAGCCTCTAACCAGCCCAGTTTGGACCAATTAATGGTGGAGGGAGCCTCTAACCAGCCCAGTTTGGACCAATTAATGGTGGAGGGAGCCTCTAAACAGCCAAGTTTGGACCAATTCATGGTGGAGGGAGCCTCTAAAAAACCCAGTTTGGACCAATTCATGGTGGAGGGAGCCTCTAAACAGCCCAGTTTGGACCAATTCATGGTGGAGGGAGCCTCTAAACAGCCCAGTTTGGGCAAATTCATGGTGGAGGGAGCCTCTAACCAGCCCAGTTTGGACCAATTAATGGTGGAGGGAGCCTCTAACCAGCCCAGTTTGGGCAAATTCATGGTGGAGGGAGCCTCTAAACAGCCCAGTTTGGGCAAATTCATGGTGGAGGGAGCCTCTAACCAGCCCAGTTTGGACCAATTAATGGTGGAGGGAGCCTCTAACCAGCCCAGTTTGGACCAATTAATGGTGGAGGGAGCCTCTAACCACCCCAGTTTGGACCAATTCATGGTGGAGGGAGCCTCTAAAAACCCCAGTTTGGACCAATTAATGGTGGAGGGAGCCTCTAACCAGCCCAGTTTGGACCAATTAATGGTGGAGGGAGCCTCTAAAAAACCCAGTTTGGACCAATTCATGGTGGAGGGAGCCTCTAACCAGCCCAGTTTGGGCAAATTCATGGTGGAGGGAGCCTCTAACCAGCCCAGTTTGGACCAATTAATGGTGGAGGGAGCCTCTAACCAGCCCAGTTTGGACCAATTAATGGTGGAGGGAGCCTCTAAAAAACCCAGTTTGGACCAATTCATGGTGGAGGGAGCCTCTAAACAGCCCAGTTTGGGCAAATTCATGGTGGAGGGAGCCTCTAAAAAACCCAGTTTGGACCAATTCATGGTGGAGGGAGCCTCTAACCAGCCCAGTTTGGACCAATTAATGGTGGAGGGAGCCTCTAAACAGCCAAGTTTGGACCAATTCATGGTGGAGGGAGCCTCTAAAAACCCCAGTTTGGACCAATTCATGGTGGAGGGAGCCTCTAACCAGCCCAGTTTGGACCAATTAATGGTGGAGGGAGCCTCTAACCACCCCAGTTTGGACCAATTCATGGTGGAGGGAGCCTCTAACCAGCCCAGTTTGGGCAAATTCATGGTGGAGGGAGCCTCTAAACAGCCCAGTTTGGGCAAATTCATGGTGGAGGGAGCCTCTAACCAGCCCAGTTTGGACCAATTAATGGTGGAGGGAGCCTCTAACCAGCCCAGTTTGGACCAATTAATGGTGGAGGGAGCCTCTAAACAGCCAAGTTTGGACCAATTCATGGTGGAGGGAGCCTCTAAAAAACCCAGTTTGGACCAATTCATGGTGGAGGGAGCCTCTAAACAGCCCAGTTTGGGCAAATTCATGGTGGAGGGAGCCTCTAAAAAACCCAGTTTGGACCAATTCATGGTGGAGGGAGCCTCTAACCAGCCCAGTTTGGACCAATTAATGGTGGAGGGAGCCTCTAAACAGCCAAGTTTGGACCAATTCATGGTGGAGGGAGCCTCTAAAAACCCCAGTTTGGACCAATTCATGGTGGAGGGAGCCTCTAAACAGCCCAGTTTGGGCAAATTCATGGTGGAGGGAGCCTCTAAACAGCCCAGTTTGGGCAAATTCATGGTGGAGGGAGCCTCTAACCAGCCCAGTTTGGACCAATTAATGGTGGAGGGAGCCTCTAACCAGCCCAGTTTGGACCAATTAATGGTGGAGGGAGCCTCTAACCACCCCAGTTTGGACCAATTCATGGTGGAGGGAGCCTCTAAAAACCCCAGTTTGGACCAATTCATGGTGGAGGGAGCCTCTAACCAGCCCAGTTTGGGCAAATTCATGGTGGAGGGAGCCTCTAAAAAACCCAGTTTGGACCAATTCATGGTGGAGGGAGCCTCTAACCAGCCCAGTTTGGGCAAATTCATGGTGGAGGGAGCCTCTAACCAGCCCAGTTTGGACCAATTAATGGTGGAGGGAGCCTCTAACCAGCCCAGTTTGGACCAATTAATGGTGGAGGGAGCCTCTAAAAAACCCAGTTTGGACCAATTCATGGTGGAGGGAGCCTCTAACCACCCCAGTTTGGACCAATTCATGGTGGAGGGAGCCTCTAAAAACCCCAGTTTGGACCAATTCATGGTGGAGGGAGCCTCTAACCAGCCCAGTTTGGGCAAATTCATGGTGGAGGGAGCCTCTAAAAAACCCAGTTTGGACCAATTCATGGTGGAGGGAGCCTCTAACCAGCCCAGTTTGGGCAAATTCATGGTGGAGGGAGCCTCTAACCAGCCCAGTTTGGACCAATTAATGGTGGAGGGAGCCTCTAACCAGCCCAGTTTGGACCAATTAATGGTGGAGGGAGCCTCTAAACAGCCAAGTTTGGACCAATTCATGGTGGAGGGAGCCTCTAAAAAACCCAGTTTGGACCAATTCATGGTGGAGGGAGCCTCTAAACAGCCCAGTTTGGGCAAATTCATGGTGGAGGGAGCCTCTAAAAAACCCAGTTTGGACCAATTCATGGTGGAGGGAGCCTCTAACCAGCCCAGTTTGGACCAATTAATGGTGGAGGGAGCCTCTAAACAGCCAAGTTTGGACCAATTCATGGTGGAGGGAGCCTCTAAAAACCCCAGTTTGGACCAATTCATGGTGGAGGGAGCCTCTAAACAGCCCAGTTTGGGCAAATTCATGGTGGAGGGAGCCTCTAAACAGCCCAGTTTGGGCAAATTCATGGTGGAGGGAGCCTCTAACCAGCCCAGTTTGGACCAATTAATGGTGGAGGGAGCCTCTAACCAGCCCAGTTTGGACCAATTAATGGTGGAGGGAGCCTCTAACCACCCCAGTTTGGACCAATTCATGGTGGAGGGAGCCTCTAAAAACCCCAGTTTGGACCAATTCATGGTGGAGGGAGCCTCTAACCAGCCCAGTTTGGGCAAATTCATGGTGGAGGGAGCCTCTAAAAAACCCAGTTTGGACCAATTCATGGTGGAGGGAGCCTCTAACCAGCC
>NW_027440599.1:0-80095 GCF_031893055.1 Leptodactylus fuscus
TTGTGTATTAAACTATTAGGGGGTGCTGTGTATTAAACTATTAGGGGGGTGCTGTGTATAACACTATTAGGGGGTGCTGTGTATTAAACTATTAGAGGGTGCTGTGTAGAACACTATTAGGGGGGTGCTGTGTATAACACTATTAGGGGGGTGCTGTGTATTAAACTATTAGGGGATGCTGTGTATTAAACTATTAGGGGGGTGCTGTGTATAACACTATTAGGGGGGTGCTGTGTATTAAACTATTAGGGGGGGTGCTGTGTATAACACTATTAGGGGGGTGCTGTGTATTAAACTATTAGGGGGGTGCTGTGTATAACACTATTAGGTTGGTGCTGTGTATAACACTATTAGGGGGTTGCTGTGTATTACACTATTAGGGGGGTGCTGTGTATAACACTATTAGGGGGGTGCTGTGTATTAAACTATTAGGGGGGTGCTGTGTATTAAACTATTAGGGGGTGCTGTGTATTAAACTATTAGGGGGGTGCTGTGTATAACACTATTAGGGGGGTGCTGTGTATAACAGTATTAGGGGGGTGCTGTGTATAACAGTATTAGGGGGTGCTGTGTATTAAACTATTAGGGGGGTGCTGTGTATAACACTATTAGGGGGTGCTGTGTATTAAACTATTAGGGGGGTGCTGTGTCTTAAACTATTAGGGGGTGCTGTGTATTAAACTATTAGGGGGTGCTGTGTATAACACTATTAGGGGGGCGCTGTGTATTAAAATATTAGGGGGGTGCTGTGTATAACACTATTATTGGGGTGCTGTGTATAACACTATTGGGGGGGTTCTGTGTATTAAACTATTAGGGGGGTGCTGTGTATAACACTATTAGGGAGGAGCTGTGTATAACACTATTAGGGGGGTGCTGTGTATAACACTATTAGGGGGGTGCTGTGTATTAAATTATTAGGGGGGTGCTGTGTATTAAACTATTAGGGGGGTGTTGTGTATTAAACTATTAGGGGGGTGCTGTGTATAACACTATTATTGGGGTGCTGTGTATTAAACTATTAGGGGGGTGCTGTGTATAACACTATTAGAGAGGTGCTGTGTATAACACTATTAGGGGGGTGCTGTGTATAACACTATTAGGGGGGTACTATGTATTAAATTATTAGGGGGGTGCTGTGTATTAAACTATTAGGGGTTGCTGTGTATTAAACTATTAGGGGGGTGCTGTGTATAACACTATTAGGGGGGTGCTGTGTATTAAATTATTAGGGGGGTGCTGTGTATTAAACTATTAGGGGGGTGCTGTGTATTAAACTATTAGGGGGGTGCTGTGTATAACACTATTAGGGGGGTGCTGTGTATAAAACTATTAGGGGGGTGCTGTGTATTAAACTATTAGGGGGGTGCTGTGTATAACACTATTAGGGGGGTGCTGTTTATAACACTATTAGGGGGATGCTGTGTATTAAACTATTAGAGGGGTGCTGTGTATTAAATTATTAGGGGGGGTGCTGTGTATAACAGTATTAGGGGGTGCTGTGTATTAAACTATTAGGGGGGTGCTGTGTATAACACTATTAGGGGGGTGCTGTTTATTAAACTATTAGGGGGGTGCTGTGTATAACACTATTAGGGGGGTGCTGTGTATAACACTATTAGGGGCGTGCTGTGTATAACACTATTAGGGGGGTGCTGTATATTAAATTATTAGGGGGTGCTGTGTATAACACTATTAGGGGGGTGCTGTGTATTAAACTATTAGGGGGGTGCTGTGTATTAAAATATTAGGGGGGTGCTGTGTATAACACTATTAGGGGGGTGCTGTGTATTAAACTATTAGGGGGGTGCTGTGTATAACACTATTAGGGGGGCGCTATGTATTAAAATATTAGGGGGGTGCTGTGTATAACACTATTATTGGGGTGCTGTGTATAACACTATTAGGGAGTTGCTGTGTATAACACTATTAGGGGGTGCTGTGTATAACACTATTAGGGGGTGCTGTGTATTAAATTATTAGGGGGTGCTGTGTATAACACTATTAGGGGGTGCTGTGTATTAAACTATTAGGGGGGTGCTGTGTATAACACTATTAGGGGGGTGCTGTGTATAACACTATTAGGGGGGTGCTGTGTATTAAACTATTAGGGGGGTGCTGTGTATAACACTATTAGGGGGGCGCTGTGTATTAAAATATTAGGGGGGTGCTGTGTATAACACTATTAGGGGGGCGCTGTGTATTAAAATATTAGGGGGGTGCTGTGTATAACACTATTATTGGGGTGCTGTGTATAACACTATTAGGGGGGTGCTGTGTATAACACTATTAGGGGGGTGCTGTGTATAACACTATTAGGGGGGTGCTGTGTATTAAACTATTAGGGGGGTGCTGTGTATAACACTATTAGGGAGGTGCTGTGTATAACACTATTAGGGGGGTGCTGTGTATAACACTATTAGGGGGGCACTGTGTATTAAAATATTAGGGGGGTGCTGTATATAACACTATTATTGGGGTGCTGTGTATAACAGTATTAGGGGGGTGCTGTGTATAACACTATTAGGGGGGCGCTGTGTATTAAAATATTAGGGGGGTGCTGTGTATAACACTATTATTGGGGTGCTGTGTATAACACTATTAGGGGGGTGCTGTGTATAACACTATTAGGGGGGTGCTGTGTATAACACTATTAGGGGGGTGCTGTGTATTAAACTATTAGGGGGGTGCTGTGTATAACACTATTATTGGGGTGCTGTTTATTAAACTATTAGGGGGGTGCTGTGTATAACACTATTAGGGGGGTGCTGTGTATAACACTATTAGGGGGGTGCTGTGTATTAAACTATTAGGGGGGTGCTGTGTATAACACTATTGTTGGGGTGCTGTTTATTAAACTATTAGGGGGGTGCTGTGTATAACACTATTAGGGGGGTGCTGTGTATAACACTATTAGGGGGGCGCTGTGTATTAAAATATTAGGGGGGTGCTGTGTATAACACTATTATTGGGGTGCTGTGTATAACACTATTAGGGGGGTGCTGTGTATTAAACTATTAGGGGGGTGCTGTGTATAACACTATTATTGGGGTGCTGTTTATTAAACTATTAGGGGGGTGCTGTGTATAACACTATTAGGGGGGTGCTGTGTATAACACTATTAGGGGGGTGCTGTGTATTAAACTATTAGGGGGGTGCTGTGTATTAAATTATTAGGGGGGTGCTGTGTATAACACTATTGGGGGGGTGCTGTGTATAACACTATTAGGGGGCGCTGTGTATTAAAATATTGGGGTGCTGAGTATAACAATATTATTGGGGTGCTGTGTATAACACTATTAGGGGGGTGCTGTGTATTAAATTATTAGGGGGGTGCTGTGTATAACACTATTAGGGGGGTGCTGTGTATAACAGTATTAGGGGGTTGCTGTGTATAACAATATTAGGGGGGTGCTGTGTTTTAAACTATTAGGAGGGTGCTGTGTATAACACTATTAGGGGGTGCTGTGTATTAAACTATTAGGGGGGTGCTGTGTATTAAACTATTAGGGGGGTGCTGTGTATTAAACTATTAGGGGGGTGCTGTGTATAACACTATTAGGGGGGCGCTGTGTATTAAAATATATTAGGGGGGTGCTGTGTTTAACACTATTATTGGGGTGCTGTGTATAACACTATTGGGGGGTGCTGTGTATTAAACTATTAGGGGGGTGATGTGTATAACACTATTAGGGAGGTGCTGTGTATAACACTATTAGGGGGGTGCTGTGTATAACACTATTAGGGGGGTGCTGTGTATTAAATTATTAGGGGGGTGCTGTGTATAACACTATTAGGGGGGTGCTGTGTATTAAACTATTAGGGGGGTGCTGTGTATAACACTATTAGGGGGGTGTTGTGTATTAAATTATTAGGGGGGTGCTGTGTATTAAACTATTAGGGGGGTGCTGTGTATTAAACTATTAGGGGGGTGCTGTGTATTAAACTATTAGGGGGGTGCTGTGTAAAACACTATTAGGGGGGTGCTGTGTATTAAATTATTAGGGGGGTGCTGTGTATAACACTACTAGGGGGTGCTGTGTATAACACTATTAGGGGGGTGCTGTTTATTAAATTATTAGGGGGGTGCTGTGTATTAAACTATTAGGGGGGTGCTGTGTATTAAACTATTAGGGGGTGCTGTGTATAACACTATTAGGGGGGTGCTGTGTATAACACTATTAGGGGGGTGCTGTTTATAACACTATTAGGGGGGTGCTGTGTATAACACTATTATGGGGGTGCTGTGTATTAAATTATTAGGGGGGTGCTGTGTATTAAACTATTAGGGGGGTGTTGTGTATTAAACTATTAGGGGGTGCTGTGTATTAAATTATTAGGGGGGTGCTGTGTATAACACTATTAGGGGGGTGCTGTGTATAACACTATTAGGGGGGTGCTGTGTATAACACTATTAGGGGGGTGCTGTGTATTAAACGATTAGGGGGGTGCTGTGTATAACACTATAAGGGGGCGCTGTGTATTAAAATATTAGGGGGGTGCTGTGTATAACACTATTATTGGGGTGCTGTGTATAACACTATTAGGGAGTTGCTGTGTATAACACTATTAGGGGGTGCTGTGTATAACACTATTAGGGGGGTGCTGTGTATAACACTATTAGGGGGTGCTGTGTATTAAACTATTAGGGGGGTGCTGTGTATAAAACTATTAGGGGGGTGCTGTGTATAAAATTATTAGGGTGGTGCTGTGTATAACACTACTAGGGGGGTGCTGTGTATTAAACTATTAGAGGGGTGCTGTGTATAACACTATTAGGGAGGTGCTGTGTATAACACTATTAGGGTAGTGCTGTGTATTAAACTATTAGGGGGGGTGCTGTGTATGACACTAATAGGGAGGTGCTGTGTATAACACTATTAGGGGGGAGCTGTGTATTAAAATATTGGGGTGCTGTGTATAACACTATTATTGGGGTGCTGTGTATAACACTATTAGGGGGGTGTTGTGTATTAAATTATTAGGGGGGTGCTGTGTATAACACTATTAGGGGGGTGCTGTGTATAACATTATTAGGGGGGTGCTGTGTATAACACTATTAGGGGGGTGCTGTGTATAACACTATTAGGGGGTGCTGTGTATTAAATTGTTAGGGGGGTGCTGTGTATAACACTATTATTGGGGTGCTGTGTATTAAACTATTAGGGGGATGCTGTGTATAACACTATTAGGGATGTGCTGTGTATTAAACTATTAGGGGGGTGCTGTGTATTAAACTATTAGGGGGGTGCTGTGTATTAAATTATTAGGGGGGTGCTGTGTATAACACTACTAGGGGGGTGCTGTGTATTAAACTATTAGGGGGGTGCTGTGTATTAAATTATTAGGGGGGTGCTGTGTATAACACTATTAGGGGGGTGCTGTGTATAACACTATTAGGGGGGTGCTGTGTATTAAACTATTAGGGGGGTGCTGTGTATAACACTATTAGGGGGCGCTGTGTATTAAAATATTAGGGGGGTGCTGTGTATAACACTATTATTGGGGTGCTGTGTATAACACTATTAGGGAGTTGCTGTGTATAACACTATTAGGGGGTTCTGTGTATAACACTATTAGGGGGTGCTGTGTATTAAATTATTAGGGGGGTGCTGTGTATTAAACTATTAGGGGGGTGCTGTGTATTAAACTATTAGGGGGGTGCTGTGTATAACACTATTAGGGGGGTGCTGTGTATTAAATTATTAGGGGGGTGCTGTGTATAACACTATTAGGGGGGTGCTGTGTATAACACTATTAGGGGGGTGCTGTGTATTAAACTATTAGGGGGGTGCTGTGTATTAAAATATTAGGGGGGTGCTGTGTATAACACTATTAGGGGGGTGCTGTGTTTAACACTATTAGGGGGGTGCTGTGTATTAAACTATTAGGGGGGTGCTGTGTATAACACTATTAGGGGGGCGCTGTGTATTAAAATATTAGGGGGGTGCTGTGTATAACACTATTATTGGGGTGCTGTGTATAACACTATTAGGGGGGTGCTGTTTATAACACTATTAGGGGGATGCTGTGTATTAAACTATTAGAGGGGTGCTGTGTATTAAATTATTAGGGGGGTGCTGTGTATAACAGTATTAGGGGGTGCTGTGTATTAAACTATTAGGGGGGTGCTGTGTATAACACTATTAGGGGGGTGCTGTGTAATAAACTATTAGGGGGGTGCTGTGTATAACACTATTATTGGGGTGCTGTTTATTAAACTATTAGGGGGGTGCTGTGTATAACACTATTAGGGGGGTGCTGTGTATAACACTATTAGGGGCGTGCTGTGTATAACACTATTAGGGGGGTGCTGTATATTAAATTATTAGGGGGTGCTGTGTATAACACTATTAGGGGGGTGCTGTGTATTAAACTATTAGGGGGGTGCTGTGTATTAAAATATTAGGGGGGTGCTGTGTATAACACTATTAGGGGGGTGCTGTGTATTAAACTATTAGGGGGGTGCTGTGTATAACACTATTAGGGGGGCGCTGTGTATTAAAATATTAGGGGGGTGCTGTGTATAACACTATTATTGGGGTGCTGTGTATAACACTATTAGGGAGTTGCTGTGTATAACACTATTACGGGGTGCTGTGTATAACACTATTAGGGGGTGCTGTGTATTAAATTATTAGGGGGTGCTGTGTATAACACTATTAGGGGGTGCTGTGTATTAAACTATTAGGGGGGTGCTGTGTATAACACTATTAGGGGGGTGCTGTGTATAACACTATTAGGGGGGTGCTGTGTATTAAACTATTAGGGGGGTGCTGTGTATAACACTATTAGGGGGGCGCTGTGTATTAAAATATTAGGGGGGTGCTGTGTATAACACTATTAGGGGGGCGCTGTGTATTAAAATATTAGGGGGGTGCTGTGTATAACACTATTATTGGGGTGCTGTGTATAACACTATTAGGGGGGTGCAGTGTATAACACTATTAGGGGGGTGCTGTGTATAACACTATTAGGGGGGTGCTGTGTATTAAACTATTAGGGGGGTGCTGTGTATAACACTATTAGGGAGGTGCTGTGTATAACACTATTAGGGGGGTGCTGTGTATAACACTATTAGGGGGGCACTGTGTATTAAAATATTAGGGGGGTGCTGTATATAACACTATTATTGGGGTGCTGTGTATAACAGTATTAGGGGGGTGCTGTGTATAACACTATTAGGGGGGCGCTGTGTATTAAAATATTAGGGGGGTGCTGTGTATAACACTATTATTGGGGTGCTGTGTATAACACTATTAGGGGGGTGCTGTGTATAACACTATTAGGGGGGTGCTGTGTATAACACTATTAGGGGGGTGCTGTGTATTAAACTATTAGGGGGGTGCTGTGTATAACACTATTATTGGGGTGCTGTTTATTAAACTATTAGGGGGGTGCTGTGTATAACACTATTAGGGGGGTGCTGTGTATAACACTATTAGGGGGGTGCTGTGTATTAAACTATTAGGGGGGTGCTGTGTATAACACTATTGTTGGGGTGCTGTTTATTAAACTATTAGGGGGGTGCTGTGTATAACACTATTAGGGGGGTGCTGTGTATAACACTATTAGGGGGGCGCTGTGTATTAAAATATTAGGGGGGTGCTGTGTATAACACTATTATTGGGGTGCTGTGTATAACACTATTAGGGGGGTGCTGTGTATTAAACTATTAGGGGGGTGCTGTGTATAACACTATTATTGGGGTGCTGTTTATTAAACTATTAGGGGGGTGCTGTGTATAACACTATTAGGGGGGTGCTGTGTATAACACTATTAGGGGGGTGCTGTGTATTAAACTATTAGGGGGGTGCTGTGTATTAAATTATTAGGGGGGTGCTGTGTATAACACTATTAGGGGGGGTGCTGTGTATAACACTATTAGGGGGCGCTGTGTATTAAAATATTGGGGTGCTGAGTATAACAATATTATTGGGGTGCTGTGTATAACACTATTAGGGGGGTGCTGTGTATTAAATTATTAGGGGGGTGCTGTGTATAACACTATTAGGGGGGTGCTGTGTATAACAGTATTAGGGGGTTGCTGTGTATAACAATATTAGGGGGGTGCTGTGTTTTAAACTATTAGGAGGGTGCTGTGTATAACACTATTAGGGGGTGCTGTGTATTAAACTATTAGGGGGGTGCTGTGTATTAAACTATTAGGGGGGTGCTGTGTATTAAACTATTAGGGGGGTGCTGTGTATAACACTATTAGGGGGGCGCTGTGTATTAAAATATATTAGGGGGGTGCTGTGTTTAACACTATTATTGGGGTGCTGTGTATAACACTATTGGGGGGTGCTGTGTATTAAACTATTAGGGGGGTGATGTGTATAACACTATTAGGGAGGTGCTGTGTATAACACTATTAGGGGGGTGCTGTGTATAACACTATTAGGGGGGTGCTGTGTATTAAATTATTAGGGGGGTGCTGTGTATAACACTATTAGGGGGGTGCTGTGTATTAAACTATTAGGGGGGTGCTGTGTATAACACTATTAGGGGGGTGTTGTGTATTAAATTATTAGGGGGGTGCTGTGTATTAAACTATTAGGGGGGTGCTGTGTATTAAACTATTAGGGGGGTGCTGTGTATTAAACTATTAGGGGGGTGCTGTGTAAAACACTATTAGGGGGGTGCTGTGTATTAAATTATTAGGGGGGTGCTGTGTATAACACTACTAGGGGGTGCTGTGTATAACACTATTAGGGGGGTGCTGTTTATTAAATTATTAGGGGGGTGCTGTGTAATAAACTATTAGGGGGGTGCTGTGTATTAAACTATTAGGGGGTGCTGTGTATAACACTATTAGGGGGGTGCTGTGTATAACACTATTATGGGGGTGCTGTGTATTAAATTATTAGGGGGGTGCTGTGTATTAAACTATTAGGGGGGTGTTGTGTATTAAACTATTAGGGGGTGCTGTGTATTAAATTATTAGGGGGGTGCTGTGTATAACACTATTAGGGGGGTGCTGTGTATAACACTATTAGGGGGGTGCTGTGTATTAAACGATTAGGGGGGTGCTGTGTATAACACTATAAGGGGGCGCTGTGTATTAAAATATTAGGGGGGTGCTGTGTATAACACTATTATTGGGGTGCTGTGTATAACACTATTAGGGAGTTGCTGTGTATAACACTATTAGGGGGTGCTGTGTATAACACTATTAGGGGGGTGCTGTGTATAACACTATTAGGGGGGTGCTGTGTATTAAACTATTAGGGGGGTGCTGTGTATAAAACTATTAGGGGGGTGCTGTGTATAAAATTATTAGGGTGGTGCTGTGTATAACACTACTAGGGGGGTGCTGTGTATTAAACTATTAGAGGGGTGCTGTGTATAACACTATTAGGGAGGTGCTGTGTATAACACTATTAGGGTAGTGCTGTGTATTAAACTATTAGGGGGGGTGCTGTGTATGACACTAATAGGGAGGTGCTGTGTATAACACTATTAGGGGGTGCTGTGTATAACACTATTAGGGGGTGCTGTGTATTAAATTATTAGGGGGGTGCTGTGTATTAAACTATTAGGGGGGTGCTGTGTATTAAAATATTAGGGGGGTGCTGTGTATAACACTATTAGGGGGGTGCTGTGTTTAACACTATTAGGGGGGTGCTGTGTATTAAACTATTAGGGGGGTGCTGTGTATAACACTATTAGGGGGGCGCTGTGTATTAAAATATTAGGGGGGTGCTGTGTATAACACTATTATTGGGGTGCTGTGGATAACACTATTAGGGGGGTGCTGTGTATAAAACTATTAGGGGGGTGCTGTGTAATAAACTATTAGGGGGGTGCTGTGTATAACACTATTAGGGGGGTGCTGTTTATAACACTATTAGGGGGATGCTGTGTATTAAACTATTAGGGGGGTGCTGTGTATTAAAATATTAGGGGGGTGCTGTGTATAACAGTATTAGGGGGGTGCTGTGTATTAAACTATTAGGGGGGTGCTGTGTATAACACTATTAGGGGGGTGCTGTGTATTAAACTATTAGGGGGGTGCTGTGTATAACACTATTATTGGGGTGCTGTTTTTAAACTATTAGGGGGGTGCTGTGTATAACACTATTAGGGGGGTGCTGTGTATAACACTATTAGGGGGGTGCTGTTTATAACACTATTAGGGGGATGCTGTGTATTAAACTATTAGGGGGGTGCTGTGTATTAAATTATTAGGGGGGTGCTGTGTATAACACTATTAGGGGGGTGCTGTGTATAACACTATTAGGGGGGTGCTGTGTATTAAATTATTAGGGGGGTGCTGTGTATAACACTATTAGGGAGGTGCTGTGTATAACACTAGTAGGGGGGTGCTGTGTATAACACTATTAGGGGGTGCTGTGTATTAAATTATTAGGGGGGTGCTGTGTATTAAACTATTAGGGGGGTGCTGTGTATTAAACTATTAGGGGGGTGCTGTGTAATAAACTATTGGGGGGGTGCTGTGTATAACACTATTAGGGGGGTGCTGTGTATTAAACTATTAGGGGGGTGCTGTGTATAACACTATTAGGGGGGCGCTGTGTATTAAAATATTAGGGGGGTGCTGTGTATAACACTATTATTGGGGTGCTGTGTATAACACTATTAGGGAGTTGCTGTGTATAACACTATTAGGGGGTGCTGTGTATAACACTATTAGGGGGTGCTGTGTATTAAATTATTAGGGGGGTGCTGTGTATTAAACTATTAGGGGGGTGCTTTGTATTAAACTATTAGGGGGGTGCTGTGTATAACACTATTAGGGGGGTGCTGTGTATTAAATTATTAGGGGGGTGCTGTGTATAACACTATTAGGGGGTGCTGTGTATAACAGTATTAGGGGGGTGCTGTGTATTAAATTATTAGGGGGGTGCTGTGTATAACACTATTAGGGGGGTGCTGTGTATTAAACTATTAGGGGGGTGCTGTGTATAACACTATTAGGGGGTGCTGTGTATAACACTATTAGGAGGGTGCTGTGTATTAAACTATTAGGGGGGTGCTGTGTATAACACTATTAGGGGGGTGCTGTGTATTAAACTATTAGGGGGGTGCTGTGTATAAAATTATTAGGGGGGTGCTGTGTATAACACTACTAGGGGGGTGCTGTGTATTAAACTATTAGAGGGGTGCTGTGTATAACACTATTAGGGAGGTGCTGTGTATAACACTATTAGGGTAGTGCTGTGTATTAAACTATTAGGGGGGGTGCTGTGTATGACACTAATAGGGAGGTGCTGTGTATAACACTATTAGGGGGTGTTGTGTATAACACTATTAGAGGGGTGCTGTTTATTAAATTATTAGGGGGGTGCTGTGTATTAAACTATTAGGGGGGTGCTGTGTATTAAACTATTAGGGGGGTGCTGTGTATAACACTATTAGGGGGTGCTGTGTATTAAATTATTAGGGGGGTGCTGTGTATTAAACTATTAGGGGGGTGCTGTGTATTAAACTATTAGGGGGGTGCTGTGTATAACACTATTAGGGGGTGCTGTGTATTAAACTATTAGGGGGGTGCTGTGTATTAAATTATTAGGGGGGTGCTGTGTATTAAATTCTTAGGGGGGGTGCTGTGTATAACACTATTAGGGGGTGCTGTGTATAACACTATTAGGGGGGTGCTGTGTATTAAACTATTAGGGGGGTGCTGTGTATTAAATTATTAGGGGGGTGCTGTGTATAACACTATTAGGGGGGTGCTGTGTATAACACTATTAGGGGGGTGCTGTGTATAACACTATTAGGGGGCGCTGTGTATTAAAATATTGGGGTGCTGAGTATAACAATATTATTGGGGAGCTGTGTATAACACTATTAGGGGGGTGCTGTGTATTAAATTATTAGGTGGGTGCTGTGTATAACACTATTAGGGGGTGCTGTGTATTAAATTATTAGGGGGGTGCTGTGTATTAAACTATTAGGGGGGTGCAGTGTATTAAATTATTAGGGGGGTGCTGTGTATAACACTATTAGGGGGGTGCTGTGTATAACACTATTAGGGAGGTGCTGTGTATAACACTATTAGGGGGCGCTGTGTATAACACTATTAGGGGGCGCTGTGTATAACACTATTAGGGGGCGCTGTGTATTAAAATATTGGGGTGCTGAGTATAACAATATTATTGGGGAGCTGTGTATAACACTATTAGGGGGGTGCTGTGTATTAAATTATTAGGGGGGTGCTGTGTATAACACTATTAGGGGGTGCTGTGTATTAAATTATTAGGGGGGTGCTGTGTATTAAACTATTAGGGGGGTGCTGTGTATAACACTATTAGGGGGTGCTGTGTATTAAATTATTAGGGGGGTGCTGTGTATTAAACTATTAGGGGGGTGCTGTGTATTAAACTATTAGGGGGGTGCTGTGTATTAAACTATTAGGGGGTGCTGTGTATTAAATTATTAGGGGGGTGCTGTGTATAACACTATTAGGGGGTGCTGTGTATAACACTATTAGGGGGGTGCTGTGTATTAAACTATTAGGGGGGTGCTGTGTATTAAATTATTAGGGGGGTGCTGTGTATAACACTATTAGGGGGGCGCTGTGTATTAAAATATATTAGGGGGGTGCTGTGTTTAACACTATTATTGGGGTGCTGTGTATAACACTATTGGGGGGTGCTGTGTATTAAACTATTAGGGGGGTGCTGTGTATTAAACTATTAGGGGGGTGCTGTGTAAAACACTATTAGGGGGGTGCTGTGTATTAAATTATTAGGGGGGTGCTGTGTATAACACTACTAGGGGGTGCTGTGTATAACACTATTAGGGGGGTGCTGTTTATTAAATTATTAGGGGGGTGCTGTGTATTAAACTATTAGGGGGGTGCTGTGTATTAAACTATTAGGGGGTGCTGTGTATAACACTATTAGGGGGGTGCTGTGTATAACACTATTAGGGGGGTGCTGTTTATAACACTATTAGGGGGGTGCTGTGTATAACACTATTATGGGGGTGCTGTGTATTAAATTATTAGGGGGGTGCTGTGTATAACACTATTAGGGGGGTGCTGTGTATTAAACTATTAGGGGGGTGCTGTGTATAACACTATTAGGGGGGTGTTGTGTATTAAATTATTAGGGGGGTGCTGTGTATTAAACTATTAGGGGGGTGCTGTGTATTAAACTATTAGGGGGGTGCTGTGTATTAAACTATTAGGGGGGTGCTGTGTAAAACACTATTAGGGGGGTGCTGTGTATTAAATTATTAGGGGGGGTGCTGTGTATAACACTACTAGGGGGTGCTGTGTATAACACTATTAGGGGGGTGCTGTTTATTAAATTATTAGGGGGGTGCTGTGTAATAAACTATTAGGGGGGTGCTGTGTATTAAACTATTAGGGGGTGCTGTGTATAACACTATTAGGGGGGTGCTGTGTATAACACTATTATGGGGGTGCTGTGTATTAAATTATTAGGGGGGTGCTGTGTATTAAACTATTAGGGGGGTGTTGTGTATTAAACTATTAGGGGGTGCTGTGTATTAAATTATTAGGGGGGTGCTGTGTATAACACTATTAGGGGGGTGCTGTGTATAACACTATTAGGGGGGTGCTGTGTATTAAACGATTAGGGGGGTGCTGTGTATAACACTATAAGGGGGCGCTGTGTATTAAAATATTAGGGGGGTGCTGTGTATAACACTATTATTGGGGTGCTGTGTATAACACTATTAGGGAGTTGCTGTGTATAACACTATTAGGGGGTGCTGTGTATAACACTATTAGGGGGGTGCTGTGTATAACACTATTAGGGGGGTGCTGTGTATTAAACTATTAGGGGGGTGCTGTGTATAAAACTATTAGGGGGGTGCTGTGTATAAAATTATTAGGGTGGTGCTGTGTATAACACTACTAGGGGGGTGCTGTGTATTAAACTATTAGAGGGGTGCTGTGTATAACACTATTAGGGAGGTGCTGTGTATAACACTATTAGGGTAGTGCTGTGTATTAAACTATTAGGGGGGGTGCTGTGTATGACACTAATAGGGAGGTGCTGTGTATAACACTATTAGGGGGTGCTGTGTATAACACTATTAGGGGGTGCTGTGTATTAAATTATTAGGGGGGTGCTGTGTATTAAACTATTAGGGGGGTGCTGTGTATTAAAATATTAGGGGGGTGCTGTGTATAACACTATTAGGGGGGTGCTGTGTTTAACACTATTAGGGGGGTGCTGTGTATTAAACTATTAGGGGGGTGCTGTGTATAACACTATTAGGGGGGCGCTGTGTATTAAAATATTAGGGGGGTGCTGTGTATAACACTATTATTGGGGTGCTGTGGATAACACTATTAGGGGGGTGCTGTGTATAAAACTATTAGGGGGGTGCTGTGTAATAAACTATTAGGGGGGTGCTGTGTATAACACTATTAGGGGGGTGCTGTTTATAACACTATTAGGGGGATGCTGTGTATTAAACTATTAGGGGGGTGCTGTGTATTAAAATATTAGGGGGGTGCTGTGTATAACAGTATTAGGGGGGTGCTGTGTATTAAACTATTAGGGGGGTGCTGTGTATAACACTATTAGGGGGGTGCTGTGTATTAAACTATTAGGGGGGTGCTGTGTATAACACTATTATTGGGGTGCTGTTTTTAAACTATTAGGGGGGTGCTGTGTATAACACTATTAGGGGGGTGCTGTGTATAACACTATTAGGGGGGTGCTGTTTATAACACTATTAGGGGGATGCTGTGTATTAAACTATTAGGGGGGTGCTGTGTATTAAATTATTAGGGGGGTGCTGTGTATAACACTATTAGGGGGGTGCTGTGTATAACACTATTAGGGGGGTGCTGTGTATTAAATTATTAGGGGGGTGCTGTGTATAACACTATTAGGGAGGTGCTGTGTATAACACTAGTAGGGGGGTGCTGTGTATAACACTATTAGGGGGTGCTGTGTATTAAATTATTAGGGGGGTGCTGTGTATTAAACTATTAGGGGGGTGCTGTGTATTAAACTATTAGGGGGGTGCTGTGTAATAAACTATTGGGGGGGTGCTGTGTATAACACTATTAGGGGGGTGCTGTGTATTAAACTATTAGGGGGGTGCTGTGTATAACACTATTAGGGGGGCGCTGTGTATTAAAATATTAGGGGGGTGCTGTGTATAACACTATTATTGGGGTGCTGTGTATAACACTATTAGGGAGTTGCTGTGTATAACACTATTAGGGGGTGCTGTGTATAACACTATTAGGGGGTGCTGTGTATTAAATTATTAGGGGGGTGCTGTGTATTAAACTATTAGGGGGGTGCTTTGTATTAAACTATTAGGGGGGTGCTGTGTATAACACTATTAGGGGGGTGCTGTGTATTAAATTATTAGGGGGGTGCTGTGTATAACACTATTAGGGGGTGCTGTGTATAACAGTATTAGGGGGGTGCTGTGTATTAAATTATTAGGGGGGTGCTGTGTATAACACTATTAGGGGGGTGCTGTGTATTAAACTATTAGGGGGGTGCTGTGTATAACACTATTAGGGGGTGCTGTGTATAACACTATTAGGAGGGTGCTGTGTATTAAACTATTAGGGGGGTGCTGTGTATAACACTATTAGGGGGGTGCTGTGTATTAAACTATTAGGGGGGTGCTGTGTATAAAACTATTAGGGGGGTGCTGTGTATAAAATTATTAGGGGGGTGCTGTGTATAACACTACTAGGGGGGTGCTGTGTATTAAACTATTAGAGGGGTGCTGTGTATAACACTATTAGGGAGGTGCTGTGTATAACACTATTAGGGTAGTGCTGTGTATTAAACTATTAGGGGGGGTGCTGTGTATGACACTAATAGGGAGGTGCTGTGTATAACACTATTAGGGGGTGTTGTGTATAACACTATTAGAGGGGTGCTGTTTATTAAATTATTAGGGGGGTGCTGTGTATTAAACTATTAGGGGGGTGCTGTGTATTAAACTATTAGGGGGGTGCTGTGTATAACACTATTAGGGGGTGCTGTGTATTAAATTATTAGGGGGGTGCTGTGTATTAAACTATTAGGGGGGTGCTGTGTATTAAACTATTAGGGGGGTGCTGTGTATAACACTATTAGGGGGTGCTGTGTATTAAACTATTAGGGGGGTGCTGTGTATTAAATTATTAGGGGGGTGCTGTGTATTAAATTCTTAGGGGGGGTGCTGTGTATAACACTATTAGGGGGTGCTGTGTATAACACTATTAGGGGGGTGCTGTGTATTAAACTATTAGGGGGGTGCTGTGTATTAAATTATTAGGGGGGTGCTGTGTATAACACTATTAGGGGGGTGCTGTGTATAACACTATTAGGGGGGTGCTGTGTATAACACTATTAGGGGGCGCTGTGTATTAAAATATTGGGGTGCTGAGTATAACAATATTATTGGGGAGCTGTGTATAACACTATTAGGGGGGTGCTGTGTATTAAATTATTAGGTGGGTGCTGTGTATAACACTATTAGGGGGTGCTGTGTATTAAATTATTAGGGGGGTGCTGTGTATTAAACTATTAGGGGGGTGCAGTGTATTAAATTATTAGGGGGGTGCTGTGTATAACACTATTAGGGGGGTGCTGTGTATAACACTATTAGGGAGGTGCTGTGTATAACACTATTAGGGGGCGCTGTGTATAACACTATTAGGGGGCGCTGTGTATAACACTATTAGGGGGCGCTGTGTATTAAAATATTGGGGTGCTGAGTATAACAATATTATTGGGGAGCTGTGTATAACACTATTAGGGGGGTGCTGTGTATTAAATTATTAGGGGGGTGCTGTGTATAACACTATTAGGGGGTGCTGTGTATTAAATTATTAGGGGGGTGCTGTGTATTAAACTATTAGGGGGGTGCTGTGTATAACACTATTAGGGGGTGCTGTGTATTAAATTATTAGGGGGGTGCTGTGTATTAAACTATTAGGGGGGTGCTGTGTATTAAACTATTAGGGGGGTGCTGTGTATTAAACTATTAGGGGGTGCTGTGTATTAAATTATTAGGGGGGTGCTGTGTATTAAATTATTAGGGGGGTGCTGTGTATAACACTATTAGGGGGTGCTGTGTATAACACTATTAGGGGGGTGCTGTGTATTAAACTATTAGGGGGGTGCTGTGTATTAAATTATTAGGGGGGTGCTGTGTATAACACTATTAGGGGGTGCTGTGTATAACACTATTAGGGGGCGCTGTGTATTAAAATATTGGGGTGCTGAGTATAACAATATTATTGGGGTGCTGTGTATAACACTATTAGGGGGGTGCTGTGTATTAAATTATTAGGGGGGTGCTGTGTATAACACTATTAGGGGGGGTGCTGTGTATAACAGTATTAGGGGGGTGCTGTGTATAACAGTATTAGGGGGTGCTGTGTATTAAACTATTAGGGGGGTGCTGTGTATAACACTATTAGGGGGTGCTGTGTATTAAACTATTAGGGGGGTGCTGTGTATTAAACTATTAGGGGGGTGCTGTGTATTAAACTATTAGGGGGTGCTGTGTATAACACTATTAGGGGGGCGCTGTGTATTAAAATATTAGGGGGGCGCTGTGTATAACACTATTATTGGGGTGCTGTGTATAACACTATTGGGGGGTGCTGTGTATTAAACTATTAGGGGGGTGCTGTGTATAACACTATTAGGGAGGTGCTGTGTATAACACTATTAGGGGGGTGCTGTGTATAACACTATTAGGGGGGTGCTGTGTATTAAATTATTAGGGGGGTGCTGTGTATTAAACTATTAGGGGGGTGTTGTGTATTAAACTATTAGGGGGGTGCTGTGTATAACACTATTATTGGGGTGCTGTGTATAACACTATTAGGAGGTGCTGTGTATTAAACTATTAGGGGGGTGCTGTGTATAACACTATTAGAGAGGTGCTGTGTATAACACTATTAGGGGGGTGCTGTGTATTAAACTGTTAGGGGGGTGCTGTGTATAACACTATTATTGGGGTGCTGTGTATTAAACTATTAGGGGGATGCTGTGTATAACACTATTAGGGATGTGCTGTGTATTAAACTATTAGGGGGGTGCTGTGTATTAAACTATTAGGGGGGTGCTGTGTATTAAATTATTAGGTGGGTGCTGTGTATAACACTACTAGGGGGTGCTGTGTATTAAACTATTAGGGGGGTGCTGTGTATTAAATTATTAGGGGGGTGCTGTGTATAACACTATTAGGGGGGTGCTGTTTATAACACTATTAGGGGGGTGCTGTGTATTAAACTATTAGGGGGGTGCTGTGTATAACACTATTAGGGGGTGCTGTGTATTAAATTATTAGGGGGGTGCTGTGTATTAAACTATTAGGGGGGTGGTGTGTATTAAACTATTAGGGGGGTGCTGTGTATTAAACTATTAGGGGGGTGCTGTGTATAACACTATTAGGGGGGTGCTGTGTATTAAACTATTAGGGGGGTGCTGTGTATTAAAATATTAGGGGGGTGCTGTGTATAACACTATTAGGGGGGTGCTGTGTATTAAACTATTAGGGGGGGTGCTGTGTATAACACTATTAGGGGGGCGCTGTGTATTAAAATATTAGGGGGGTGCTGTGTATAACACTATTATTGGGGTGCTGTGGATAACACTATTAGGGGGGTGCTGTGTATAAAACTATTAGGGGGGGTGCTGTGTATTAAACTATTAGGGGGGTGCTGTGTATAACACTATTAGGGGGGTGCTGTTTATAACACTATTAGGGGGATGCTGTGTATTAAACTATTAGGGGGGTGCTGTGTATTAAATTATTAGGGGGGTGCTGTGTATTAAACTATTAGGGGGGTGCTGTGTATAACACTATTAGGGGGGTGTTGTGTATTAAACTATTAGGGGGGTGCTGTGTATAACACTATTATTGGGGTGCTGTTTATTAAACTATTAGGGGGGTGCTGTGTATAACACTATTAGGGGGGTGCTGTGTATAACAATATTAGGTGGGTGCTGTGTATTAAACTATTAGGGGGGTTCTGTGTATTAAATTATTAGGGGGGTGCTGTGTATTAAATTATTAGGGGGGTGCTGTGTATAACACTATTAGGGGGGTGCTGTGTATAACACTATTAGGGGGGTGCTGTGTATTAAATTATTAGGGGGGTGCTGTGTATAACACTATTAGGGAGGTGCTGTGTATAACACTATTAGGGGGGTGCTGTGTATAACACTATTAGGGGGTGCTGTGTATTAAATTATTAGGGTGTGCTGTGTATTAAACTATTAGGGGGGTGCTGTGTATTAAACTATTAGGGGGGTGCTGTGTATTAAACTATTGGGGGGGTGCTGTGTATAACACTATTAGGGGGGTGCTGTGTATTAAACTATTAGGGGGGGTGCTGTGTATAACACTATTAGGGGGGCGCTGTGTATTAAAATATTAGGGGGGTGCTGTGTATAACACTATTATTGGGGTGCTGTGTAAACACTATTAGGGAGTTGCTGTGTATAACACTATTAGGGGGTGCTGTGTATAACACTATTAGGGGGTGCTGTGTATTAAATTATTAGGGGGGTGCTGTGTATTAAACTATTAGGGGGGGTGCTTTGTATTAAACTATTAGGGGGGTGCTGTGTATAACACTATTAGGGGGGTGCTGTGTATTAAATTATTAGGGGGGTGCTGTGTATAACACTATTAGGGGGGTGCTGTGTATAACAGTATTAGGGGGGTGCTGTGTATTAAATTATTAGGGGGGTGCTGTGTATAACACTATTAGGGGGTGCTGTGTATAACACTATTAGGAGGGTGCTGTGTATTAAACTATTAGGGGGGTGTTGTGTATAACACTATTAGGGGGGTGCTGTGTATTAAACTATTAGGGGGGTGCTGTGTATAAAACTATTAGGGGGGTGCTGTGTATAAAATTATTAGGGGGTTGCTGTGTATAACACTACTAGGGGGGTGCTGTGTATTAAACTATTAGAGGGGTGCTGTGTATAACACTATTAGGGAGGTGCTGTGTATAACACTATTAGGGTAGTGCTGTGTATTAAACTATTAGGGGGGTGCTGTGTATGACACTAATAGGGAGGTGCTGTGTATAACACTATTAGGGGGTGTTGTGTATAACACTATTAGAGGCGTGCTGTTTATTAAATTATTAGGGGGTGCTGTGTATTAAACTATTAGGGGGGTGCTGTGTATTAAACTACTAGGGGGGTGCTGTGTATAACACTATTAGGGGGTGCTGTGTATTAAATTATTAGGGGGGTGCTGTGTATTAAACTATTAGGGGGGTGCTGTGTATTAAACTATTAGGGGGGTGCTGTGTATTAAACTATTAGGGGGGTGCTGTGTATTAAATTATTAGGGGGGTGCTGTGTATTAAATTATTAGGGGGGTGCTGTGTATAACACTATTAGGGGGTGCTGTGTATAACACTATTAGGGGGTGTTGTGTATTAAACTATTTGGGGGGTGCTGTGTATTAAATTATTAGGGGGGTGCTGTGTATAACACTATTAGGGGGGTGCTGTGTATAACACTATTAGGGGGCGCTGTGCATTAAAATATTGGGGTGCTGAGTATAACAATATTATTGGGGAGCTGTGTATAACACTATTAGGGGGGTGCTGTGTATTAAATTATTAGGGGGGTGCTGTGTATAACACTATTAGGGGGTGCTGTGTATTAAATTATTAGGGGGGTGCTGTGTATTAAACTATTAGGGGGGTGCTGTGTATAACACTATTAGGGGGTGCTGTGTATTAAATTATTAGGGGGGTGCTGTGTATTAAACTATTAGGGGGGTGCTGTGTATTAAACTATTAGGGGGGTGCTGTGTATTAAACTATTAGGGGGTGCTGTGTATTAAATTATTAGGGGGGTGCTGTGTATTAAATTATTAGGGGGGTGCTGTGTATAACACTATTAGGGGGTGCTGTGTATAACACTATTAGGGGGGTGCTGTGTATTAAATTATTAGGGGGGTGCTGTGTATAACACTATTAGGGGGGTGCTGTGTATAACACTATTAGGGGGCGCTGTGTATTAAAATATTGGGGTGCTGAGTATAACAATATTATTGGGGTGCTGTGTATAACACTATTAGGGGGGTGCTGTGTATTAAATTATTAGGGGGGTGCTGTGTATAACACTATTAGGGGGCGCTGTGTATTAAAATATTGGGGTGCTGAGTATAACAATATTATTGGGGTGCTGTGTATAACACTATTAGGGGGGTGCTGTGTATTAAATTATTAGGGGGGTGCTGTGTATTAAACTATTAGGGGGGTGCTGTGTATTAAACTATTAGGGGGGTGTTGTGTATTAAACTATTAGGGGGGTGCTGTGTATAACACTATTAGGGGGGTGCTGTGTATTAAATTATTAGGGGGGTGCTGTGTATTAAACTATTAGGGGGGTGTTGTGTATTAAACTATTAGGGGGTGCTGTGTATAACACTATTAGAGAGGTGCTGTGTATAAACACTATTAGGGGGGTGCTGTGTATTAAATTATTAGGGGGGTGCTGTGTATTAAACTATTAGGGGGGTGCTGTGTATTAAACTATTAGGGGGGTGCTGTGTATAACACTATTAGGGGGGTGCTTTGTATTAAATTATTAGGGGGGTGCTGTGTATTAAACTATTAGGGGGGTGCTGTGTATTAAACTATTAGGGGGGTGCTGTGTATTAAACTATTAGGGGGGTGCTGTGTTTAACACTATTAGGGGGGTGCTGTGTATAAAACTATTAGGGGGGTGCTGTGTATTAAACTATTAGGGGGGTGCTGTGTATAACACTATTAGGGGGTGCTGTTTATAACACTATTAGGGGGATGCTGTGTATTAAACTATTAGGGGGGTGCTGTGTATTAAATTATTAGGGGGTGCTGTGTATAACAGTATTAGGGGGGTGCTGTGTATTAAACTATTAGGGGGGTGCTGTGTATAACACTATTAGGGGGGTGCAGTGTATTAAACTATTAGGGGGTGCTGTGTATAACACTATTATTGGGGTGCTGTTTATTAAACTATTAGGGGGGTGCTGTGTATAACACTATTAGGGGGTGCTGTGTATAACACTATTAGGTGGGTGCTGTGTATTAAACTATTAGGGGGGTGCTGTGTATTAAATTATTAGGGGGGTGCTGTGTATTAAACTATTAGGGGGGTGCTGTGTATTAAACTATTAGGGGGGTGCTGTGTATAACACTATTAGGGGGGTGCTGTGTATTAAACTATTAGGGGGGTGCTGTGTATAACACTATTAGGGGGGCGCTGTGAATTAAAATATTAGGGTGGTGCTGTGTATAAGACTATTATTGGGGTGCTGTGTATAACACTATTAGGGAGTTGCTGTGTATAACACTATTAGGGGGGTGCTGTGTATAACACTATTAGGGGGTGCTGTGTATTAAATTATTAGGGGGGTGCTGTGTATTAAATTATTAGGGGGTGCTGTGTATAACACTATTAGGGGGTGCTGTGTATTAAACTATTAGGGGGTGCTGTGTATAACACTATTAGGGGGGTGCTGTGTATAACACTATTAGGGGGGTGCTGTGTATAACACTATTAGGGGGGCGCTGTGTATTAAAATATTAGGGGGGTGCTGTGTATAACACTATTAGGGGGGTGCTGTGTATAACACTATTAGGGGGGTGCTGTGTATTAAACTATTAGGGGGGTGCTGTGTATAACACTATTAGGGGGGCGCTGTGTATTAAAATATTAGGGGGTGCTGTGTATAACACTATTATTGGAGTGCTGTGTATAACACTATTGGGGGGTGCTGTGTATTAAACTATTAGGGGGGTGCTGTGTATAACACTATTAGGGAGGTGCTGTGTATAACACTATTATGGGGGTGCTGTGTATAACACTATTAGGGGGGTGCTGTGTATTAAATTATTAGGGGGGTGCTGTGTATTAAATTATTAGGGGGGTGCTGTGTATTAAATTATTAGGGGCGTGCTGTGTATTAAAACTATTAGGGGGGTGCTGTGTATAACACTATTAGGGGGGTGCTGTGTATAAAACTATTAGGGAGGTGCTGTGTATAACACTATTATTGGGGTGCTGTTTATTAAACTATTAGGGGGGTGCTGTGTATAACACTATTAGGGGGGTGCTGTGTATAACACTATTAGGGGGGCGCTGTGTATTAAAATATTAGGGGGTGCTGTGTATAACACTATTATTGGGGTGCTGTGTATAACACTATTAGGGGGGTGCTGTGTATAACACTATTAGGTGGGTGCTGTGTAATAAACTATTAGGGGGGTGCTGTGTATTAAATTATTAGGGGGGTGCTGTGTATAACACTATTAGGGGGGTGCTGTGTATAACACTATTAGGGGGGTGCTGTGTATTAAACTATTAGGGGGGTGCTGTGTATAACACTATTAGGGGGGCACTGTGTATTAAAATATTAGGGGGGTGCTGTATATAACACTATTATTGGGGTGCTGTGTATAACAGTATTAGGGGGGTGCTGTGTATAACACTATTAGGGGGTGCTGTGTATAACACTATTAGGGGGGTGCTGTGTATAAAACTATTAGGGGGGTGCTGTGTATAACACTATTATTGGGGTGCTGTTTATTAAACTATTAGGGGGGTGCTGTGTATAACACTATTAGGGGGGTGCTGTGTATAACACTATTAGGGGGGCGCTGTGTATTAAAATATTAGGGGGGTGCTGTGTATAACACTATTATTGGGGTGCTGTGTATAACACTATTAGGGGGGTGCTGTGTATAACACTATTAGGTGGGTGCTGTGTAATAAACTATTAGGGGGGTGCTGTGTATTAAATTATTAGGGGGGTGCTGTGTATAAAACTATTAGGGGGGTGCTGTGTATAACACTATTAGGGGGGTGCTGTGTATTAAATTATTAGGGGGGTGCTGTGTATAACACTATTAGGGAGGTGCTGTGTATAACACTATTAGGGGGGTGCTGTGTATAACACTATTAGGGGGTGCTGTGTATTAAATTATTAGGGGGGTGCTGTGTATTAAACTATTAGGGGGGTGCTGTGTATTAAACTATTAGGGGGGTGCTGTGTATAACACTATTAGGGGGGTGCTGTGTATTAAACTATTAGGTGGGTGCTGTGTATAACACTACTAGGGGGGCGCTGTGTATTAAAATATTAGGGGGGTGCTGTGTATAACACTATTATTGGGGTGCTGTGTATAACACTATTAGGAGTTGCTGTGTATAACACTATTAGGGGGTGCTGTGTATAACACTATTAGGGGGTGCTGTGTATTAAATTATTAGGGGGGTGCTGTGTATTAAACTATTAGGGGGGTGCTTTGTATTAAACTATTAGGGGAGTGCTGTGTATAACACTATTAGGGGGGTGCTGTGTATTAAATTATTAGGGGGGTGCTGTGTATAACACTATTAGGGGGTGCTGTGTATAACAGTATTAGGGGGTGCTGTGTATTAAATTATTAGGGGGGTGCTGTGTATAACACTATTAGGAGGGTGCTGTGTATTAAACTATTAGGGGGGTGCTGTGTATAACACTATTAGGGGTGCTGTGTATAACACTATTAGGGGGGTGCTGTGTATTAAACTATTAGGGGGGTGCTGCGTATAACACTGTTAGGGGGGTGCTGTGTATTAAACTATTAGGGGGGTGCTGTGTATGAAACTATTAGGGGGGTGCTGTGTATAAAATTATTAGGGGGGTGCTGTGTATAACACTACTAGGGGGGTGCTGTGTATTAAACTATTAGAGGGGTGCTGTGTATAACACTATTAGGGAGGTGCTGTGTATAACACTATTAGGTAGTGCTGTGTATTAAACTATTAGGGGGGGTGCTGTGTATGACACTAATAGGGAGGTGCTGTGTATAACACTATTAGGGGGTGTTGTGTATAACACTATTAGGGGGGTGCTGTGTATTAAACTATTAGGGGGGTGCTGTGTATTAAACTATTAGGGGGGTGCTGTGTATAACACTATTAGGGGGGTGCTGTGTATTAAATTATTAGGGGGGTGCTGTGTATAACACTATTAGGGGGGTGCTGTGTATAACACTATTAGGGGGGTGCTGTGTATTAAACTATTAGGGGGGTGCTGTGTATTAAAATATTAGGGGGGTGCTGTGTATAACACTATTAGGGGGGTGCTGTGTATTAAACTATTAGGGGTGTGCTGTGTATAACACTATTAGGGGGGCGCTGTGTATTAAAATATTAGGGGGTGCTGTGTATAACACTATTATTGGGGTGCTGTGGATAACACTATTAGGGGGGTGCTGTGTATAAAACTATTAGGGGGGTGCTGTGTAATAAACTATTAGGGGGGTGCTGTGTATAACACTATTAGGGGGTGCTGTTTATAACACTATTAGGGGGATGCTGTATTAAACTATTAGGGGGGTGCTGTGTATTAAAATATTAGGGGGTGCTGTGTAACAGTATAGGGCTGTATTAACTATTAGGGGGGTGCTGTGTATAACACTATTAGTGGGGGTGCTGTGTATTAACACTATTAGGGGGTGCTGTGTATAAACTATTAGGGGGTGCTGTTTTAAAACTATTAGGGGGTGCTGTGTATAACACTATTAGGGGGGTGCTGTGTATAACACTATTAGGGGGGTGCTGTTTATAACACTATTAGGGGGATGCTGTGTATTAAACTACTAGGGGGGTTGCTGTGTATTAAATTATTAGGGGGCTGTTCTTGTATAATCTATTAGGGGGGTGCTGTGTATAACACTATTAGGGGGGTGCTGTGTATAACACTATTAGGGGGTGCTGTGTATAACACTATAGGGGTGCTGTGTATTAAATTATTAGGGGGGTGCTGTGTATAACACTATTAGGGGGGTGCTGTGTATAACACTATTAGGGGGGTGCTGTGTATAACACTATTAGGGGGTGCTGTGTATTAAACTATTAGGGGGTGCTGTGTATTAAACTATTAGGGCTGTGTTAAGGGGTGCCTGTGTATTAAACTATTAGGGGGGTGCTGTGTATAAAACTATTAGGGGGGTGCTGTGTATAACACTATTAGGGGGTGCTGTGTATTAAACTATTAGGGGGGTGCTGTGTATAACACTATTAGGGGGTGCTGTGTATTAAAATATTAGGGGGGTGCTGTGTATAACACTATTAGGGGGTGCTGTGTATAACACTATTAGGGTTAGGGTGCTGTGTATAACACTATTAGGGGTGCTGTGTATACACTAGAGCTTATAATATTAGGGGGTGCTGTGTATTAAACTATTAGGGGGGTGCTGTGTATTAACACTATTAGGGGGGTGCTGTGTATAAAACTATTAGGGGGGTTAATTGGGGCTGTGTATAACACTATTAGGGGGTGCTGTGTATAACAGATTAGGGGGGTGCTGTGTATTAAATTATTAGGGGGGTGCTGTGTATAACACTATTAGGGGGGTGCTGTGTATTAAACTATTAGGGGGTGCTGTGTATAACACTATTAGGGGGGTGCTGTGTATAACACTATTAGGAGGGTGCTGTGTATTAAACTATTAGGGGGGTGCTGTGTATAACACTATTAGGGGGGTGCTGTGTATTAAACTATTAGGGGGGTGCTGTGTATAAAACTATTAGGGGGGTGCTGTGTATAAAATTATTAGGGGGGTGCTGTGTATAACACTACTAGGGGGGTGCTGTGTATTAAACTATTAGAGGGGTGCTGTGTATAACACTATTAGGGAGGTGCTGTGTATAACACTATTAGGGTAGTGCTGTGTATTAAACTATTAGGGGGGTGCTGTGTATGACACTAATAGGGAGGTGCTGTGTATAACACTATTAGGGGGTGTTGTGTATAACACTATTAGAGGGGTGCTGTTTATTAAATTATTAGGGGGGTGCTGTGTATTAAACTATTAGGGGGGTGCTGTGTATTAAACTATTAGGGGGGTGCTGTGTATAACACTATTAGGGGGTGCTGTGTATTAAATTATTAGGGGGGTGCTGTGTATTAAACTATTAGGGGGGTGCTGTGTATTAAACTATTAGGGGGGTGCTGTGTATAACACTATTAGGAGGTGCTGTGTATTAAACTATTAGGGGGGTGCTGTGTATTAAATTATTAGGGGGGTGCTGTGTATTAAATTCTTAGGGGGGGTGCTGTGTATAACACTATTAGGGGGTGCTGTGTATAACACTATTAGGGGGGTGCTGTGTATTAAACTATTAGGGGGGTGCTGTGTATTAAATTATTAGGGGGGTGCTGTGTATAACACTATTAGGGGGGTGCTGTGTATAACACTATTAGGGGGGTGCTGTGTATAACACTATTAGGGGGCGCTGTGTATTAAAATATTGGGGTGCTGAGTATAACAATATTATTGGGGAGCTGTGTATAACACTATTAGGGGGGTGCTGTGTATTAAATTATTAGGTGGGTGCTGTGTATAACACTATTAGGGGGTGCTGTGTATTAAATTATTAGGGGGGTGCTGTGTATTAAACTATTAGGGGGGTGCTGTGTATTAAATTATTAGGGGGGTGCTGTGTATAACACTATTAGGGGGGTGCTGTGTATAACACTATTAGGGAGGTGCTGTGTATAACACTATTAGGGGGCGCTGTGTATAACACTATTAGGGGGCGCTGTGTATAACACTATTAGGGGGGTGCTGTGTATTAAACTATTAGGGGGGTGCTGTGTATAACACTATTGTTGGGGTGTTGTTTATTAAACTATTAGGGGGGTGCTGTGTATAACACTATTAGGGGGGTGCTGTGTATAACACTATTAGGGGGGCGCTGTGTATTAAAATATTAGGGGGGTGCTGTGTATAACACTATTATTGGGGTGCTGTGTATAACACTATTAGGGGGGTGCTGTGTATAACACTATTAGGGGGGTGCTGTGTATTAAACTATTAGGGGGGTGCTGTGTATAACACTATTATTGGGGTGCTGTTTATTAAACTATTAGGGGGGTGCTGTGTATAACACTATTAGGGGGTGCTGTGTATAACACTATTAGGGGGGTGCTGTGTATTAAACTATTAGGGGGGTGCTGTGTATTAAATTATTAGGGGGGTGCTGTGTATAACACTATTAGGGGGGGTGCTGTGTATAACACTATTAGGGGGCGCTGTGTATTAAAATATTGGGGTGCTGAGTATAACAATATTATTGGGGTGCTGTGTATAACACTATTAGGGGGGTGCTGTGTATTAAATTATTAGGGGGGTGCTGTGTATAACACTATTAGGGGGGTGTTGTGTATAACAGTATTAGGGGGTTGCTGTGTATAACAATATTAGGGGGGTGCTGTGTTTTAAACTATTAGGAGGGTGCTGTGTATAACACTATTAGGGGGTGCTGTGTATTAAACTATTAGGTGGGTGCTGTGTATTAAACTATTAGGGGGGTGCTGTGTATTAAACTATTAGGGGGGTGCTGTGTATAACACTATTAGGGGGGCGCTGTGTATTAAAATATATTAGGGGGGTGCTGTGTTTAACACTATTATTGGGGTGCTGTGTATAACACTATTGGGGGGTGCTGTGTATTAAACTATTAGGGGGGTGCTGTGTATAACACTATTAGGGAGGTGCTGTGTATAACACTATTAGGGGGGTGCTGTGTATAACACTATTAGGGGGGTGCTGTGTATTAAATTATTAGGGGGGTGCTGTGTATAACACTATTAGGGGGGTGCTGTGTATTAACTATTAGGGGGGTGCTGTGTATAACACTATTAGGGGGGTGTTGTGTATTAAATTATTAGGGGGGTGCTGTGTATTAAACTATTAGGGGGGTGCTGTGTATTAAACTATTAGGGGGGTGCTGTGTATTAAACTATTAGGGGGGTGCTGTGTAAAACACTATTAGGGGGGTGCTGTGTATTAAACTATTAGGGGGGTGCTGTGTATAAAACTATTAGGGGCGTGCTGTGTATAAAACTATTAGGGGCGTGCTGTGTATAAAATTATTAGGGGGGTGCTGTGTATAACACTACTAGGGGGTGCTGTGTATTAAACTATTAGAGGGGTGCTGTGTATAACACTATTAGGGAGGTGCTGTGTATAACACTATTAGGGTAGTGCTGTGTATTAAACTATTAGGGGGGTGCTGTGTATGACACTAATAGGGAGGTGCTGTGTATAACACTATTAGGGGGTGTTGTGTATAACACTATTAGAGGGGTGCTGTTTATTAAATTATTAGGGGGTTGCTGTGTATTAAACTATTAGGGGGGTGCTGTGTATTAAACTATTAGGGGGTTGCTGTGTATAACACTATTAGGGGGTGCTGTGTATTAAATTATTAGGGGGGTGCTGTGTATTAAACTATTAGGGGGGTGCTGTGTATTAAACTATTAGGGGGGTGCTGTGTATTAAACTATTAGGGGGTGCTGTGTATTAAATTATTAGGGGGGTGCTGTGTATTAAATTATTAGGGGGGTGCTGTGTATAACACTATTAGGGGGGTGCTGTGTATTAAACTATTAGGGGGGTGCTGTGTATTAAATTATTAGGGGGGTGCTGTGTATAAAACTATTAGGGGGGTGCTGTGTATAACACTATTAGGGGGGTGCTGTGTATTAAATTATTAGGGGGGTGCTGTGTATAACACTATTAGGGGGTGCTGTGTATTAAATTATTAGGGGGGTGCTGTGTATTAAACTATTAGGGGGGTGCTGTGTATAACACTATTAGGGGGTGCTGTGTATTAAATTATTAGGGGGGTGCTGTGTATTAAACTATTAGGGGGGTGCTGTGTATTAAACTATTAGGGGGGTGCTGTGTATTAAATTATTAGGGGGGTGCTGTGTATTAAATTATTAGGGGGGTGCTGTGTATAACACTATTAGGGGGGTGCTGTGTATAACACTATTAGGGGGGCGCTGTGTATTAAAATATTGGGGTGCTGATTATAACAATATTATTGGGGTGCTGTGTATAATACTATTAGGGGGGGTGCTGTGTATTAAATTATTAGGGGGGTGCTGTGTATAACACTATTAGGGGGGTGCTGTGTATAACAGTATTAGGGGGGTGCTGTGTATAACAGTATTAGGGGGGTGCTGTGTATTAAACTATTAGGGGGGTGCTGTGTATAACACTATTAGGGGGTGCTGTGTATTAAACTATTAGGGGGGTGCTGTGTATTAAACTATTAGGGGGTGCTGTGTATTAAACTATTAGGGGGTGCTGTGTATAACACTATTAGGGGGGCGCTGTGTATTAAAATATTAGGGGGGTGCTGTGTATAACACTATTATTGGGGTGCTGTGTATAACACTATTGGGGGGGGTTCTGTGTATTAAACTATTAGGGGGGTGCTGTGTATAACACTATTAGGGAGGAGCTGTGTATAACACTATTAGGGGGGTGCTGTGTATAACACTATTAGGGGGGTGCTGTGTATTAAATTATTAGGGGGGTGCTGTGTATTAAACTATTAGGGGGGTGTTGTGTATTAAACTATTAGGGGGGTGCTGTGTATAACACTATTATTGGGGTGCTGTGTATTAAACTATTAGGGGGGTGCTGTGTATAACACTATTAGAGAGGTGCTGTGTATAACACTATTAGGGGGGTGCTGTGTATAACACTATTAGGGGGGTACTATGTATTAAATTATTAGGGGGGTGCTGTGTATTAAACTATTAGGGGTTGCTGTGTATTAAACTATTAGGGGGGTGCTGTGTATAACACTATTAGGGGGGTGCTGTGTATTAAATTATTAGGGGGGTGCTGTGTATTAAACTATTAGGGGGGTGCTGTGTATTAAACTATTAGGGGGGTGCTGTGTATAACACTATTAGGGGGGTGCTGTGTATAAAACTATTAGGGGGGTGCTGTGTATTAAACTATTAGGGGGGTGCTGTGTATAACACTATTAGGGGGGTGCTGTTTATAACACTATTAGGGGGATGCTGTGTATTAAACTATTAGAGGGGTGCTGTGTATTAAATTATTAGGGGGGTGCTGTGTATAACAGTATTAGGGGGTGCTGTGTATTAAACTATTAGGGGGGTGCTGTGTATAACACTATTAGGGGGGTGCTGTGTAATAAACTATTAGGGGGGTGCTGTGTATAACACTATTATTGGGGTGCTGTTTATTAAACTATTAGGGGGGTGCTGTGTATAACACTATTAGGGGGGTGCTGTGTATAACACTATTAGGGGCGTGCTGTGTATAACACTATTAGGGGGGTGCTGTATATTAAATTATTAGGGGGTGCTGTGTATAACACTATTAGGGGGGTGCTGTGTATTAAACTATTAGGGGGGTGCTGTGTATTAAAATATTAGGGGGGTGCTGTGTATAACACTATTAGGGGGGTGCTGTGTATTAAACTATTAGGGGGGTGCTGTGTATAACACTATTAGGGGGGCGCTGTGTATTAAAATATTAGGGGGGTGCTGTGTATAACACTATTATTGGGGTGCTGTGTATAACACTATTAGGGAGTTGCTGTGTATAACACTATTAGGGGGTGCTGTGTATAACACTATTAGGGGGTGCTGTGTATTAAATTATTAGGGGGTGCTGTGTATAACACTATTAGGGGGTGCTGTGTATTAAACTATTAGGGGGGTGCTGTGTATAACACTATTAGGGGGGTGCTGTGTATAACACTATTAGGGGGGTGCTGTGTATTAAACTATTAGGGGGGTGCTGTGTATAACACTATTAGGGGGGCGCTGTGTATTAAAATATTAGGGGGGTGCTGTGTATAACACTATTAGGGGGGCGCTGTGTATTAAAATATTAGGGGGGTGCTGTGTATAACACTATTATTGGGGTGCTGTGTATAACACTATTAGGGGGGTGCTGTGTATAACACTATTAGGGGGGTGCTGTGTATAACACTATTAGGGGGGTGCTGTGTATTAAACTATTAGGGGGGTGCTGTGTATAACACTATTAGGGAGGTGCTGTGTATAACACTATTAGGGGGGTGCTGTGTATAACACTATTAGGGGGGCACTGTGTATTAAAATATTAGGGGGGTGCTGTATATAACTATTATTGGGGTGCTGTGTATAACAGTATTAGGGGGGTGCTGTGTATAACACTATTAGGGGGGCGCTGTGTATTAAAATATTAGGGGGGTGCTGTGTATAACACTATTATTGGGGTGCTGTGTATAACACTATTAGGGGGGTGCTGTGTATAACACTATTAGGGGGGTGCTGTGTATAACACTATTAGGGGGGTGCTGTGTATTAAACTATTAGGGGGGTGCTGTGTATAACACTATTATTGGGGTGCTGTTTATTAAACTATTAGGGGGGTGCTGTGTATAACACTATTAGGGGGGTGCTGTGTATAACACTATTAGGGGGGTGCTGTGTATTAAACTATTAGGGGGGTGCTGTGTATAACACTATTGTTGGGGTGCTGTTTATTAAACTATTAGGGGGGTGCTGTGTATAACACTATTAGGGGGGTGCTGTGTATAACACTATTAGGGGGGCGCTGTGTATTAAAATATTAGGGGGGTGCTGTGTATAACACTATTATTGGGGTGCTGTGTATAACAATATTAGGGGGGTGCTGTGTATTAAACTATTAGGGGGGTGCTGTGTATAACACTATTATTGGGGTGCTGTTTATTAAACTATTAGGGGGGTGCTGTGTATAACACTATTAGGGGGGTGCTGTGTATAACACTATTAGGGGGGTGCTGTGTATTAAACTATTTGGGGGGTGCTGTGTATTAAATTATTAGGGGGGTGCTGTGTATAACACTATTAGGGGGGTGCTGTGTATAACACTATTAGGGGGCGCTGTGTATTAAAATATTGGGGTGCTGAGTATAACAATATTATTGGGGTGCTGTGTATAACACTATTAGGGGGGTGCTGTGTATTAAATTATTAGGGGGGTGCTGTGTATAACACTATTAGGGGGGTGCTGTGTATAACAGTATTAGGGGGTTGCTGTGTATAACAATATTAGGGGGGTGCTGTGTTTTAAACTATTAGGAGGGTGCTGTGTATAACACTATTAGGGGGTGCTGTGTATTAAACTATTAGGGGGGTGCTGTGTATTAAACTATTAGGGGGGTGCTGTGTATTAAACTATTAGGGGGGTGCTGTGTATAACACTATTAGGGGGGCGCTGTGTATTAAAATATATTAGGGGGGTGCTGTGTTTAACACTATTATTGGGGTGCTGTGTATAACACTATTGGGGGGTGCTGTGTATTAAACTATTAGGGGGGTGATGTGTATAACACTATTAGGGAGGTGCTGTGTATAACACTATTAGGGGGGTGCTGTGTATAACACTATTAGGGGGGTGCTGTGTATTAAATTATTAGGGGGGTGCTGTGTATAACACTATTAGGGGGGTGCTGTGTATTAAACTATTAGGGGGGTGCTGTGTATAACACTATTAGGGGGGTGTTGTGTATTAAATTATTAGGGGGGTGCTGTGTATTAAACTATTAGGGGGGTGCTGTGTATTAAACTATTAGGGGGGTGCTGTGTATTAAACTATTAGGGGGGTGCTGTGTAAAACACTATTAGGGGGGTGCTGTGTATTAAATTATTAGGGGGGTGCTGTGTATAACACTACTAGGGGGTGCTGTGTATAACACTATTAGGGGGGTGCTGTTTATTAAATTATTAGGGGGGTGCTGTGTATTAAACTATTAGGGGGGTGCTGTGTATTAAACTATTAGGGGGTGCTGTGTATAACACTATTAGGGGGGTGCTGTGTATAACACTATTAGGGGGGTGCTGTTTATAACACTATTAGGGGGGTGCTGTGTATAACACTATTATGGGGGTGCTGTGTATTAAATTATTAGGGGGGTGCTGTGTATTAAACTATTAGGGGGGTGTTGTGTATTAAACTATTAGGGGGTGCTGTGTATTAAATTATTAGGGGGGTGCTGTGTATAACACTATTAGGGGGGTGCTGTGTATAACACTATTAGGGGGGTGCTGTGTATAACACTATTAGGGGGGTGCTGTGTATTAAACGATTAGGGGGGTGCTGTGTATAACACTATAAGGGGGCGCTGTGTATTAAAATATTAGGGGGGTGCTGTGTATAACACTATTATTGGGGTGCTGTGTATAACACTATTAGGGAGTTGCTGTGTATAACACTATTAGGGGGTGCTGTGTATAACACTATTAGGGGGGTGCTGTGTATAACACTATTAGGGGGGTGCTGTGTATTAAACTATTAGGGGGGTGCTGTGTATAAAACTATTAGGGGGGTGCTGTGTATAAAATTATTAGGGTGGTGCTGTGTATAACACTACTAGGGGGGTGCTGTGTATTAAACTATTAGAGGGGTGCTGTGTATAACACTATTAGGGAGGTGCTGTGTATAACACTATTAGGGTAGTGCTGTGTATTAAACTATTAGGGGGGGTGCTGTGTATGACACTAATAGGGAGGTGCTGTGTATAACACTATTAGGGGGGAGCTGTGTATTAAAATATTGGGGTGCTGTGTATAACACTATTATTGGGGTGCTGTGTATAACACTATTAGGGGGGTGTTGTGTATTAAATTATTAGGGGGGTGCTGTGTATAACACTATTAGGGGGGTGCTGTGTATAACATTATTAGGGGGGTGCTGTGTATAACACTATTAGGGGGGTGCTGTGTATAACACTATTAGGGGGTGCTGTGTATTAAATTGTTAGGGGGGTGCTGTGTATAACACTATTATTGGGGTGCTGTGTATTAAACTATTAGGGGGATGCTGTGTATAACACTATTAGGGATGTGCTGTGTATTAAACTATTAGGGGGGTGCTGTGTATTAAACTATTAGGGGGGTGCTGTGTATTAAATTATTAGGGGGGTGCTGTGTATAACACTACTAGGGGGGTGCTGTGTATTAAACTATTAGGGGGGTGCTGTGTATTAAATTATTAGGGGGGTGCTGTGTATAACACTATTAGGGGGGTGCTGTGTATAACACTATTAGGGGGGTGCTGTGTATTAAACTATTAGGGGGGTGCTGTGTATAACACTATTAGGGGGCGCTGTGTATTAAAATATTAGGGGGGTGCTGTGTATAACACTATTATTGGGGTGCTGTGTATAACACTATTAGGGAGTTGCTGTGTATAACACTATTAGGGGGTTCTGTGTATAACACTATTAGGGGGTGCTGTGTATTAAATTATTAGGGGGGTGCTGTGTATTAAACTATTAGGGGGGTGCTGTGTATTAAACTATTAGGGGGGTGCTGTGTATAACACTATTAGGGGGGTGCTGTGTATTAAATTATTAGGGGGGTGCTGTGTATAACACTATTATTGGGGTGCTGTTTTTAAACTATTAGGGGGGTGCTGTGTATAACACTATTAGGGGGGTGCTGTGTATAACACTATTAGGGGGGTGCTGTTTATAACACTATTAGGGGGATGCTGTGTATTAAACTATTAGGGGGGTGCTGTGTATTAAATTATTAGGGGGGTGCTGTGTATAACACTATTAGGGGGGTGCTGTGTATAACACTATTAGGGGGGTGCTGTGTATTAAATTATTAGGGGGGTGCTGTGTATAACACTATTAGGGAGGTGCTGTGTATAACACTAGTTGGGGGATGCTGTGTATAACACTATTAGGGGGTGCTGTGTATTAAATTATTAGGGGGGTGCTGTGTATTAAACTATTAGGGGGGTGCTGTGTATTAAACTATTAGGGGGGTGCTGTGTAATAAACTATTGGGGGGGTGCTGTGTATAACACTATTAGGGGGGTGCTGTGTATTAAACTATTAGGGGGGTGCTGTGTATAACACTATTAGGGGGGCGCTGTGTATTAAAATATTAGGGGGGTGCTGTGTATAACACTATTATTGGGGTGCTGTGTATAACACTATTAGGGAGTTGCTGTGTATAACACTATTAGGGGGTGCTGTGTATAACACTATTAGGGGGTGCTGTGTATTAAATTATTAGGGGGGTGCTGTGTATTAAACTATTAGGGGGGTGCTTTGTATTAAACTATTAGGGGGGTGCTGTGTATAACACTATTAGGGGGGTGCTGTGTATTAAATTATTAGGGGGGTGCTGTGTATAACACTATTAGGGGGTGCTGTGTATAACAGTATTAGGGGGGTGCTGTGTATTAAATTATTAGGGGGGTGCTGTGTATAACACTATTAGGGGGGTGCTGTGTATTAAACTATTAGGGGGGTGCTGTGTATAACACTATTAGGGGGTGCTGTGTATAACACTATTAGGAGGGTGCTGTGTATTAAACTATTAGGGGGGTGCTGTGTATAACACTATTAGGGGGGTGCTGTGTATTAAACTATTAGGGGGGTGCTGTGTATAAAACTATTAGGGGGGTGCTGTGTATAAAATTATTAGGGGGGTGCTGTGTATAACACTACTAGGGGGGTGCTGTGTATTAAACTATTAGAGGGGTGCTGTGTATAACACTATTAGGGAGGTGCTGTGTATAACACTATTAGGGTAGTGCTGTGTATTAAACTATTAGGGGGGGTGCTGTGTATGACACTAATAGGGAGGTGCTGTGTATAACACTATTAGGGGGTGTTGTGTATAACACTATTAGAGGGGTGCTGTTTATTAAATTATTAGGGGGGTGCTGTGTATTAAACTATTAGGGGGGTGCTGTGTATTAAACTATTAGGGGGGTGCTGTGTATAACACTATTAGGGGGTGCTGTGTATTAAATTATTAGGGGGGTGCTGTGTATTAAACTATTAGGGGGGTGCTGTGTATTAAACTATTAGGGGGGTGCTGTGTATAACACTATTAGGGGGTGCTGTGTATTAAACTATTAGAGGGGTGCTGTGTATTAAATTATTAGGGGGGTGCTGTGTATTAAATTCTTAGGGGGGGTGCTGTGTATAACACTATTAGGGGGTGCTGTGTATAACACTATTAGGGGGGTGCTGTGTATTAAACTATTAGGGGGGGTGCTGTGTATTAAATTATTAGGGGGGTGCTGTGTATAACACTATTAGGGGGGTGCTGTGTATAACACTATTAGGGGGGTGCTGTGTATAACACTATTAGGGGGCGCTGTGTATTAAAATATTGGGGTGCTGAGTATAACAATATTATTGGGGAGCTGTGTATAACACTATTAGGGGGGTGCTGTGTATTAAATTATTAGGTGGGTGCTGTGTATAACACTATTAGGGGGTGCTGTGTATTAAATTATTAGGGGGGTGCTGTGTATTAAACTATTAGGGGGGTGCAGTGTATTAAATTATTAGGGGGGTGCTGTGTATAACACTATTAGGGGGGTGCTGTGTATAACACTATTAGGGAGGTGCTGTGTATAACACTATTAGGGGGCGCTGTGTATAACACTATTAGGGGGGGCTGTGTATAACACTATTAGGGGGCGCTGTGTATTAAAATATTGGGGTGCTGAGTATAACAATATTATTGGGGAGCTGTGTATAACACTATTAGGGGGGTGCTGTGTATTAAATTATTAGGGGGGTGCTGTGTATAACACTATTAGGGGGTGCTGTGTATTAAATTATTAGGGGGGTGCTGTGTATTAAACTATTAGGGGGGTGCTGTGTATAACACTATTAGGGGGTGCTGTGTATTAAATTATTAGGGGGGTGCTGTGTATTAAACTATTAGGGGGGTGCTGTGTATTAAACTATTAGGGGGGTGCTGTGTATTAAACTATTAGGGGGTGCTGTGTATTAAATTATTAGGGGGGTGCTGTGTATTAAATTATTAGGGGGGTGCTGTGTATAACACTATTAGGGGGTGCTGTGTATAACACTATTAGGGGGGTGCTGTGTATTAAACTATTAGGGGGGTGCTGTGTATTAAATTATTAGGGGGGTGCTGTGTATAACACTATTAGGGGGGTGCTGTGTATAACACTATTAGGGGGCGCTGTGTATTAAAATATTGGGGTGCTGAGTATAACAATATTATTGGGGTGCTGTGTATAACACTATTAGGGGGGTGCTGTGTATTAAATTATTAGGGGGGTGCTGTGTATAACACTATTAGGGGGGTGCTGTGTATAACAGTATTAGGGGGGGTGCTGTGTATAACAGTATTAGGGGGTGCTGTGTATTAAACTATTAGGGGGGTGCTGTGTATAACACTATTAGGGGGTGCTGTGTATTAAACTATTAGGGGGGTGCTGTGTATTAAACTATTAGGGGGGTGCTGTGTATTAAACTATTAGGGGGTGCTGTGTATAACACTATTAGGGGGGCGCTGTGTATTAAAATATTAGGGGGGCGCTGTGTATAACACTATTATTGGGGTGCTGTGTATAACACTATTGGGGGGTGCTGTGTATTAAACTATTAGGGGGGTGCTGTGTATAACACTATTAGGGAGGTGCTGTGTATAACACTATTAGGGGGGTGCTGTGTATAACACTATTAGGGGGGTGCTGTGTATTAAATTATTAGGGGGGTGCTGTGTATTAAACTATTAGGGGGGTGTTGTGTATTAAACTATTAGGGGGGTGCTGTGTATAACACTATTATTGGGGTGCTGTGTATAACACTATTAGGAGGTGCTGTGTATTAAACTATTAGGGGGGTGCTGTGTATAACACTATTAGAGAGGTGCTGTGTATAACACTATTAGGGGGGTGCTGTGTATTAAACTGTTAGGGGGGTGCTGTGTATAACACTATTATTGGGGTGCTGTGTATTAAACTATTAGGGGGATGCTGTGTATAACACTATTAGGGATGTGCTGTGTATTAAACTATTAGGGGGGTGCTGTGTATTAAACTATTAGGGGGGTGCTGTGTATTAAATTATTAGGTGGGTGCTGTGTATAACACTACTAGGGGGTGCTGTGTATTAAACTATTAGGGGGTGCTGTGTATTAAATTATTAGGGGGGTGCTGTGTATAACACTATTAGGGGGGTGCTGTTTATAACACTATTAGGGGGGTGCTGTGTATTAAACTATTAGGGGGGTGCTGTGTATAACACTATTAGGGGGCGCTGTGTATTAAAATATTAGGGGGGTGCTGTGTATAACACTATTATTGGGGTGCTGTGTATAACACAATTAGGGAGTTGCTGTGTATAACACTATTAGGGGGGTGCTGTGTATAACACTATTAGGGGGTGCTGTGTATTAAATTATTAGGGGGGTGCTGTGTATTAAACTATTAGGGGGGTGGTGTGTATTAAACTATTAGGGGGGTGCTGTGTATTAAACTATTAGGGGGGTGCTGTGTATAACACTATTAGGGGGGTGCTGTGTATTAAACTATTAGGGGGGTGCTGTGTATTAAAATATTAGGGGGGTGCTGTGTATAACACTATTAGGGGGGTGCTGTGTATTAAACTATTAGGGGGGGTGCTGTGTATAACACTATTAGGGGGGCGCTGTGTATTAAAATATTAGGGGGGTGCTGTGTATAACACTATTATTGGGGTGCTGTGGATAACACTATTAGGGGGGTGCTGTGTATAAAACTATTAGGGGGGTGCTGTGTATTAAACTATTAGGGGGGGTGCTGTGTATAACACTATTAGGGGGGTGCTGTTTATAACACTATTAGGGGGATGCTGTGTATTAAACTATTAGGGGGGTGCTGTGTATTAAATTATTAGGGGGGTGCTGTGTATTAAACTATTAGGGGGGTGCTGTGTATAACACTATTAGGGGGGTGCTGTGTATTAAACTATTAGGGGGGTGCTGTGTATAACACTATTATTGGGGTGCTGTTTATTAAACTATTAGGGGGGTGCTGTGTATAACACTATTAGGGGGGTGCTGTGTATAACAATATTAGGTGGGTGCTGTGTATTAAACTATTAGGGGGGTTTCTGTGTATTAAATTATTAGGGGGGTGCTGTGTATTAAATTATTAGGGGGGTGCTGTGTATAACACTATTAGGGGGGTGCTGTGTATAACACTATTAGGGGGGTGCTGTGTATTAAATTATTAGGGGGGTGCTGTGTATAACACTATTAGGGAGGTGCTGTGTATAACACTATTAGGGGGGTGCTGTGTATAACACTATTAGGGGGTGCTGTGTATTAAATTATTAGGGTGTGCTGTGTATTAAACTATTAGGGGGGGTGCTGTGTATTAAACTATTAGGGGGGTGCTGTGTATTAAACTATTGGGGGGGTGCTGTGTATAACACTATTAGGGGGGTGCTGTGTATTAAACTATTAGGGGGGTGCTGTGTATAACACTATTAGGGGGGCGCTGTGTATTAAAATATTAGGGGGGTGCTGTGTATAAACACTATTATTGGGGTGCTGTGTAAACACTATTAGGGGAGTTGCTGTGTATAACACTATTAGGGGGTGCTGTGTATAACACTATTAGGGGGTGCTGTGTATTAAATTATTAGGGGGGTGCTGTGTATTAAACTATTAGGGGGGTGCTTTGTATTAAACTATTAGGGGGGTGCTGTGTATAACACTATTAGGGGGGGTGCTGTGTATTAAATTATTAGGGGGGTGCTGTGTATAACACTATTAGGGGGTGCTGTGTATAACACTATTAGGAGGGTGCTGTGTATTAAACTATTAGGGGGGTGTTGTGTATAACACTATTAGGGGGGTGCTGTGTATTAAACTATTAGGGGGGTGCTGTGTATAAAACTATTAGGGGGGTGCTGTGTATAAAATTATTAGGGGGTTGCTGTGTATAACACTACTAGGGGGGTGCTGTGTATTAAACTATTAGAGGGGTGCTGTGTATAACACTATTAGGGAGGTGCTGTGTATAACACTATTAGGGTAGTGCTGTGTATTAAACTATTAGGGGGGGTGCTGTGTATGACACTAATAGGGAGGTGCTGTGTATAACACTATTAGGGGGTGTTGTGTATAACACTATTAGAGGCGTGCTGTTTATTAAATTATTAGGGGGTGCTGTGTATTAAACTATTAGGGGGGGTGCTGTGTATTAAACTACTAGGGGGGTTCTGTGTATAACACTATTAGGGGGTGCTGTGTATTAAATTATTAGGGGGGTGCTGTGTATTAAACTATTAGGGGGGTGCTGTGTATTAAACTATTAGGGGGGTGCTGTGTATTAAACTATTAGGGGGGTGCTGTGTATTAAATTATTAGGGGGGTGCTGTGTATTAAATTATTAGGGGGGTGCTGTGTATAACACTATTAGGGGGTGCTGTGTATAACACTATTAGGGGGTGTTGTGTATTAAACTATTTGGGGGGTGCTGTGTATTAAATTATTAGGGGGGTGCTGTGTATAACACTATTAGGGGGGGTGCTATGTATAACACTATTAGGGGGCGCTGTGCATTAAAATATTGGGGTGCTGAGTATAACAATATTATTGGGGAGCTGTGTATAACACTATTAGGGGGGGTGCTGTGTATTAAATTATTAGGGGGGTGCTGTGTATAACACTATTAGGGGGTGCTGTGTATTAAATTATTAGGGGGGTGCTGTGTATTAAACTATTAGGGGGGTGCTGTGTATAACACTATTAGGGGGTGCTGTGTATTAAATTATTAGGGGGGTGCTGTGTATTAAACTATTAGGGGGGTGCTGTGTATTAAACTATTAGGGGGGTGCTGTGTATTAAACTATTAGGGGGTGCTGTGTATTAAATTATTAGGGGGGTGCTGTGTATTAAATTATTAGGGGGGTGCTGTGTATAACACTATTAGGGGGTGCTGTGTATAACACTATTAGGGGGGTGCTGTGTATTAAACTATTAGGGGGGTGCTGTGTATTAAATTATTAGGGGGGTGCTGTGTATAACACTATTAGGGGGGTGCTGTGTATAACACTATTAGGGGGCGCTGTGTATTAAAATATTGGGGTGCTGAGTATAACAATATTATTGGGGTGCTGTGTATAACACTATTAGGGGGGGTGCTGTGTATTAAATTATTAGGGGGGTGCTGTGTATAACACTATTAGGGGGCGCTGTGTATTAAAATATTGGGGTGCTGAGTATAACAATATTATTGGGGTGCTGTGTATAACACTATTAGGGGGGTGCTGTGTATTAAATTATTAGGGGGGTGCTGTGTATTAAACTATTAGGGGGGTGCTGTGTATTAAACTATTAGGGGGGTGCTGTGTATTAAACTATTAGGGGGGTGCTGTGTATAACACTATTAGGGGGGCGCTGTGTATTAAAATATTAGGGGGGTGCTGTGTATAACACTATTATTGGGGTGCTGTGTATAACACTATTGGGGGGTGCTGTGTATTAAACTATTAGGGGGGTGCTGTGTATAACACTATTAGGGAGGTGCTGTGTATAACACTATTAGGGGGGTGCTGTGTATAACACTATTAGGGGGGTGCTGTGTATTAAATTATTAGGGGGGTGCTGTGTATTAAACTATTAGGGGGGTGTTGTGTATTAAACTATTAGGGGGGTGCTGTGTATAACACTATTATTGGGGTGCTGTGTATAACACCATTAGGAGGTGCTGTGTATTAAACTATTAGGGGGGTGCTGTGTATAACACTATTAGAGAGGTGCTGTGTATAACACTATTAGGGGGGTGCTGTGTATTAAATTATTAGGGGGGTGCTGTGTATTAAACTATTAGGGGGGTGCTGTGTATTAAACTATTAGGGGGGTGCTGTGTATAACACTATTAGGGGGGTGCTTTGTATTAAATTATTAGGGGGGTGCTGTGTATTAAACTATTAGGGGGGTGCTGTGTATTAAACTATTAGGGGGGTGCTGTGTATTAAACTATTAGGGGGGTGCTGTGTTTAACACTATTAGGGGGGTGCTGTGTATAAAACTATTAGGGGGGTGCTGTGTATTAAACTATTAGGGGGGTGCTGTGTATAACACTATTAGGGGGGTGCTGTTTATAACACTATTAGGGGGATGCTGTGTATTAAACTATTAGGGGGGTGCTGTGTATTAAATTATTAGGGGGTGCTGTGTATAACAGTATTAGGGGGGTGCTGTGTATTAAACTATTAGGGGGGTGCTGTGTATAACACTATTAGGGGGGTGCAGTGTATTAAACTATTAGGGGGTGCTGTGTATAACACTATTATTGGGGTGCTGTTTATTAAACTATTAGGGGGGTGCTGTGTATAACACTATTAGGGGGGTGCTGTGTATAACACTATTAGGTGGGTGCTGTGTATTAAACTATTAGGGGGGTGCTGTGTATTAAATTATTAGGGGGGTGCTGTGTATTAAACTATTAGGGGGGTGCTGTGTATTAAACTATTAGGGGGGTGCTGTGTATAACACTATTAGGGGGGTGCTGTGTATTAAACTATTAGGGGGGTGCTGTGTATAACACTATTAGGGGGGCGCTGTGAATTAAAATATTAGGGGGGTGCTGTGTATAAGACTATTATTGGGGTGCTGTGTATAACACTATTAGGGAGTTGCTGTGTATAACACTATTAGGGGGGTGCTGTGTATAACACTATTAGGGGGTGCTGTGTATTAAATTATTAGGGGGGTGCTGTGTATTAAATTATTAGGGGGTGCTGTGTATAACACTATTAGGGGGTGCTGTGTATTAAACTATTAGGGGGTGCTGTGTATAACACTATTAGGGGGGTGCTGTGTATAACACTATTAGGGGGGTGCTGTGTATAACACTATTAGGGGGGCGCTGTGTATTAAAATATTAGGGGGGTGCTGTGTATAACACTATTAGGGGGGTGCTGTGTATAACACTATTAGGGGGGTGCTGTGTATTAAACTATTAGGGGGGTGCTGTGTATAACACTATTAGGGGGGCGCTGTGTATTAAAATATTAGGGGGGTGCTGTGTATAACACTATTATTGGAGTGCTGTGTATAACACTATTGGGGGGTGCTGTGTATTAAACTATTAGGGGGGTGCTGTGTATAACACTATTAGGGAGGTGCTGTGTATAACACTATTATGGGGGTGCTGTGTATAACACTATTAGGGGGGTGCTGTGTATTAAATTATTAGGGGGGTGCTGTGTATTAAATTATTAGGGGGGTGCTGTGTATTAAATTATTAGGGGCGTGCTGTGTATTAAACTATTAGGGGGGTGCTGTGTATAACACTATTAGGGGGGTGCTGTGTATAAAACTATTAGGGGGGTGCTGTGTATAACACTATTATTGGGGTGCTGTTTATTAAACTATTAGGGGGGTGCTGTGTATAACACTATTAGGGGGGTGCTGTGTATAACACTATTAGGGGGGCGCTGTGTATTAAAATATTAGGGGGGTGCTGTGTATAACACTATTATTGGGGTGCTGTGTATAACACTATTAGGGGGGTGCTGTGTATAACACTATTAGGTGGGTGCTGTGTAATAAACTATTAGGGGGGTGCTGTGTATTAAATTATTAGGGGGGTGCTGTGTATAACACTATTAGGGGGGTGCTGTGTATAACACTATTAGGGGGGTGCTGTGTATTAAACTATTAGGGGGGTGCTGTGTATAACACTATTAGGGGGGCACTGTGTATTAAAATATTAGGGGGGTGCTGTATATAACACTATTATTGGGGTGCTGTGTATAACAGTATTAGGGGGGTGCTGTGTATAACACTATTAGGGGGGTGCTGTGTATAACACTATTAGGGGGGTGCTGTGTATAAAACTATTAGGGGGGTGCTGTGTATAACACTATTATTGGGGTGCTGTTTATTAAACTATTAGGGGGGTGCTGTGTATAAGGGGGTGCTGTGTATAACACTATTAGGGGGGGCGCTGTGTATTAAAATATTAGGGGGGGTGCTGTGTATAACACTATTATTGGGGTGCTGTGTATAACACTATTAGGGGGGTGCTGTGTATAACACTATTAGGTGGGTGCTGTGTAATAAACTATTAGGGGGGTGCTGTGTATTAAATTATTAGGGGGGTGCTGTGTATAAAACTATTAGGGGGGTGCTGTGTATAACACTATTAGGGGGGTGCTGTGTATTAAATTATTAGGGGGGTGCTGTGTATAACACTATTAGGGAGGTGCTGTGTATAACACTATTAGGGGGGTGCTGTGTATAACACTATTAGGGGGTGCTGTGTATTAAATTATTAGGGGGGTGCTGTGTATAACACTATTAGGAGGGTGCTGTGTATTAAACTATTAGGGGGGTGCTGTGTATAACACTATTAGGGGGTGCTGTGTATAACACTATTAGGGGGGTGCTGTGTATTAAACTATTAGGGGGGTGCTGCGTATAACACTATTAGGGGGGTGCTGTGTATTAAACTATTAGGGGGGTGCTGTGTATGAAACTATTAGGGGGGTGCTGTGTATAAAATTATTAGGGGGGTGCTGTGTATAACACTACTAGGGGGGTGCTGTGTATTAAACTATTAGAGGGGTGCTGTGTATAACACTATTAGGGAGGTGCTGTGTATAACACTATTAGGGTAGTGCTGTGTATTAAACTATTAGGGGGGGTGCTGTGTATGACACTAATAGGGAGGTGCTGTGTATAACACTATTAGGGGGGTGTTGTGTATAACACTATTAGGGGGGGGTGCTGTGTATTAAACTATTAGGGGGGGTGCTGTGTATTAAACTATTAGGGGGGTGCTGTGTATAACACTATTAGGGGGGTGCTGTGTATTAAATTATTAGGGGGGTGCTGTGTATAACACTATTAGGGGGGTGCTGTGTATAACACTATTAGGGGGGTGCTGTGTATTAAACTATTAGGGGGGTGCTGTGTATTAAAATATTAGGGGGGTGCTGTGTATAACACTATTAGGGGGGTGCTGTGTATTAAACTATTAGGGGTGTGCTGTGTATAACACTATTAGGGGGGCGCTGTGTATTAAAATATTAGGGGGGTGCTGTGTATAACACTATTATTGGGGTGCTGTGGATAACACTATTAGGGGGGTGCTGTGTATAAAACTATTAGGGGGGGTGCTGTGTAATAAACTATTAGGGGGGTGCTGTGTATAACACTATTAGGGGGGTGCTGTTTATAACACTATTAGGGGGATGCTGTGTATTAAACTATTAGGGGGGTGCTGTGTATTAAAATATTAGGGGGGTGCTGTGTATAACAGTATTAGGGGGGTGCTGTGTATTAAACTATTAGGGGGGTGCTGTGTATAACACTATTAGGGGGTGCTGTGTATTAAACTATTAGGGGGGTGCTGTGTATAACACTATTATTGGGGTGCTGTTTTTAAACTATTAGGGGGGTGCTGTGTATAACACTATTAGGGGGGTGCTGTGTATAACACTATTAGGGGGGTGCTGTTTATAACACTATTAGGGGGATGCTGTGTATTAAACTATTAGGGGGGTGCTGTGTATTAAATTATTAGGGGGGTGCTGTGTATAACACTATTAGGGGGGTGCTGTGTATAACACTATTAGGGGGGTGCTGTGTATTAAATTATTAGGGGGGTGCTGGTGTATAACACTATTAGGGAGGTGCTGTGTATAACACTAGTAGGGGGGTGCTGTGTATAACACTATTAGGGGGTGCTGTGTATTAAATTATTAGGGGGGTGCTGTGTATTAAACTATTAGGGGGGTGCTGTGTATTAAACTATTAGGGGGGTGCTGTGTAATAAACTATTGGGGGGGTGCTGTGTATAACACTATTAGGGGGGTGCTGTGTATTAAACTATTAGGGGGGTGCTGTGTATAACACTATTAGGGGGGCGCTGTGTATTAAAATATTAGGGGGGTGCTGTGTATAACACTATTATTGGGGTGCTGTGTATAACACTATTAGGGAGTTGCTGTGTATAACACTATTAGGGGGTGCTGTGTATAACACTATTAGGGGGTGCTGTGTATTAAATTATTAGGGGGGTGCTGTGTATTAAACTATTAGGGGGGTGCTTTGTATTAAACTATTAGGGGGGTGCTGTGTATAACACTATTAGGGGGGTGCTGTGTATTAAATTATTAGGGGGGTGCTGTGTATAACACTATTAGGGGGTGCTGTGTATAACAGTATTAGGGGGGTGCTGTGTATTAAATTATTAGGGGGGTGCTGTGTATAACACTATTAGGGGGGTGCTGTGTATTAAACTATTAGGGGGGTGCTGTGTATAACACTATTAGGGGGTGCTGTGTATAACACTATTAGGAGGGTGCTGTGTATTAAACTATTAGGGGGGTGCTGTGTATAACACTATTAGGGGGGTGCTGTGTATTAAACTATTAGGGGGGTGCTGTGTATAAAACTATTAGGGGGGTGCTGTGTATAAAATTATTAGGGGGGTGCTGTGTATAACACTACTAGGGGGGTGCTGTGTATTAAACTATTAGAGGGGTGCTGTGTATAACACTATTAGGGAGGTGCTGTGTATAACACTATTAGGGTAGTGCTGTGTATTAAACTATTAGGGGGGGTGCTGTGTATGACACTAATAGGGAGGTGCTGTGTATAATACTATTAGGGGGTGTTGTGTATAACACTATTAGAGGGGTGCTGTTTATTAAATTATTAGGGGGGTGCTGTGTATTAAACTATTAGGGGGGTGCTGTGTATTAAACTATTAGGGGGGTGCTGTGTATAACACTATTAGGGGGTGCTGTGTATTAAATTATTAGGGGGGTGCTGTGTATTAAACTATTAGGGGGGTGCTGTGTATTAAACTATTAGGGGGGTGCTGTGTATAACACTATTAGGGGGTGCTGTGTATTAAACTATTAGGGGGGTGCTGTGTATTAAATTATTAGGGGGGTGCTGTGTATTAAATTCTTAGGGGGGGTGCTGTGTATAACACTATTAGGGGGTGCTGTGTATAACACTATTAGGGGGGTGCTGTGTATTAAACTATTAGGGGGGTGCTGTGTATTAAATTATTAGGGGGGTGCTGTGTATAACACTATTAGGGGGGTGCTGTGTATAACACTATTAGGGGGGTGCTGTGTATAACACTATTAGGGGGCGCTGTGTATTAAAATATTGGGGTGCTGAGTATAACAATATTATTGGGGAGCTGTGTATAACACTATTAGGGGGGTGCTGTGTATTAAATTATTAGGTGGGTGCTGTGTATAACACTATTAGGGGGTGCTGTGTATTAAATTATTAGGGGGGTGCTGTGTATTAAACTATTAGGGGGGTGCTGTGTATTAAATTATTAGGGGGGTGCTGTGTATAACACTATTAGGGGGGTGCTGTGTATAACACTATTAGGGAGGTGCTGTGTATAACACTATTAGGGGGCGCTGTGTATAACACTATTAGGGGGCGCTGTGTATAACACTATTAGGGGGCGCTGTGTATTAAAATATTGGGGTGCTGAGTATAACAATATTATTGGGGAGCTGTGTATAACACTATTAGGGGGGTGCTGTGTATTAAATTATTAGGGGGGTGCTGTGTATAACACTATTAGGGGGTGCTGTGTATTAAATTATTAGGGGGGTGCTGTGTATTAAACTATTAGGGGGGTGCTGTGTATAACACTATTAGGGGGTGCTGTGTATTAAATTATTAGGGGGGTGCTGTGTATTAAACTATTAGGGGGATGCTGTGTATTAAACTATTAGGGGGGTGCTGTGTATTAAATTATTAGGGGGGTGCTGTGTATAACACTATTAGGGGGGTGCTGTGTATAACACTATTAGGGGGGTGCTGTGTATTAAATTATTAGGGGGGTGCTGTGTATAACACTATTAGGGAGGTGCTGTGTATAACACTAGTAGGGGGGTGCTGTGTATAACACTATTAGGGGGTGCTGTGTATTAAATTATTAGGGGGGTGCTGTGTATTAAACTATTAGGGGGGTGCTGTGTATTAAACTATTAGGGGGGTGCTGTGTAATAAACTATTGGGGGGGTGCTGTGTATAACACTATTAGGGGGGTGCTGTGTATTAAACTATTAGGGGGGTGCTGTGTATAACACTATTAGGGGGGCGCTGTGTATTAAAATATTAGGGGGGTGCTGTGTATAACACTATTATTGGGGTGCTGTGTATAACACTATTAGGGAGTTGCTGTGTATAACACTATTAGGGGGTGCTGTGTATAACACTATTAGGGGGTGCTGTGTATTAAATTATTAGGGGGGTGCTGTGTATTAAACTATTAGGGGGGTGCTTTGTATTAAACTATTAGGGGGGTGCTGTGTATAACACTATTAGGGGGGTGCTGTGTATAAAATTATTAGGGGGGTGCTGTGTATAACACTATTAGGGGGTGCTGTGTATAACAGTATTAGGGGGGTGCTGTGTATTAAATTATTAGGGGGGTGCTGTGTATAACACTATTAGGGGGGTGCTGTGTATTAAACTATTAGGGGGGTGCTGTGTATAACACTATTAGGGGGTGCTGTGTATAACACTATTAGGAGGGTGCTGTGTATTAAACTATTAGGGGGGTGCTGTGTATAACACTATTAGGGGGGTGCTGTGTATTAAACTATTAGGGGGGTGCTGTGTATAAAACTATTAGGGGGGTGCTGTGTATAAAATTATTAGGGGGGTGCTGTGTATAACACTACTAGGGGGGTGCTGTGTATTAAACTATTAGAGGGGTGCTGTGTATAACACTATTAGGGAGGTGCTGTGTATAACACTATTAGGGTAGTGCTGTGTATTAAACTATTAGGGGGGGTGCTGTGTATGACACTAATAGGGAGGTGCTGTGTATAACACTATTAGGGGGTGTTGTGTATAACACTATTAGAGGGGTGCTGTTTATTAAATTATTAGGGGGGTGCTGTGTATTAAACTATTAGGGGGGTGCTGTGTATTAAACTATTAGGGGGGTGCTGTGTATAACACTATTAGGGGGTGCTGTGTATTAAATTATTAGGGGGGTGCTGTGTATTAAACTATTAGGGGGGTGCTGTGTATTAAACTATTAGGGGGGTGCTGTGTATAACACTATTAGGGGGTGCTGTGTATTAAACTATTAGGGGGGTGCTGTGTATTAAATTATTAGGGGGGTGCTGTGTATTAAATTCTTAGGGGGGGTGCTGTGTATAACACTATTAGGGGGTGCTGTGTATAACACTATTAGGGGGGTGCTGTGTATTAAACTATTAGGGGGGTGCTGTGTATTAAATTATTAGGGGGGTGCTGTGTATAACACTATTAGGGGGGTGCTGTGTATAACACTATTAGGGGGGTGCTGTGTATAACACTATTAGGGGGCGCTGTGTATTAAAATATTGGGGTGCTGAGTATAACAATATTATTGGGGAGCTGTGTATAACACTATTAGGGGGGTGCTGTGTATTAAATTATTAGGTGGGTGCTGTGTATAACACTATTAGGGGGTGCTGTGTATTAAATTATTAGGGGGGTGCTGTGTATTAAACTATTAGGGGGGTGCTGTGTATTAAATTATTAGGGGGGGTGCTGTGTATAACACTATTAGGGGGGTGCTGTGTATAACACTATTAGGGAGGTGCTGTGTATAACACTATTAGGGGGCGCTGTGTATAACACTATTAGGGGGCGCTGTGTATAACACTATTAGGGGGCGCTGTGTATTAAAATATTGGGGTGCTGAGTATAACAATATTATTGGGGAGCTGTGTATAACACTATTAGGGGGGTGCTGTGTATTAAATTATTAGGGGGGTGCTGTGTATAACACTATTAGGGGGTGCTGTGTATTAAATTATTAGGGGGGTGCTGTGTATTAAACTATTAGGGGGGTGCTGTGTATAACACTATTAGGGGGTGCTGTGTATTAAATTATTAGGGGGGTGCTGTGTATTAAACTATTAGGGGGGTGCTGTGTATTAAACTATTAGGGGGGTGCTGTGTATTAAACTATTAGGGGGTGCTGTGTATTAAATTATTAGGGGGGTGCTGTGTATTAAATTATTAGGGGGGTGCTGTGTATAACACTATTAGGGGGTGCTGTGTATAACACTATTAGGGGGGTGCTGTGTATTAAACTATTAGGGGGGTGCTGTGTATTAAATTATTAGGGGGGTGCTGTGTATAACACTATTAGGGGGGTGCTGTGTATAACACTATTAGGGGGCGCTGTGTATTAAAATATTGGGGTGCTGAGTATAACAATATTATTGGGGTGCTGTGTATAACACTATTAGGGGGGTGCTGTGTATTAAATTATTAGGGGGGTGCTGTGTATAACACTATTAGGGGGGTGCTGTGTATAACAGTATTAGGGGGGTGCTGTGTATAACAGTATTAGGGGGTGCTGTGTATTAAACTATTAGGGGGGTGCTGTGTATTAAACTATTAGGGGGGTGCTGTGTATTAAACTATTAGGGGGTGCTGTGTATAACACTATTAGGGGGGCGCTGTGTATTAAAATATTAGGGGGGCGCTGTGTATAACACTATTATTGGGGTGCTGTGTATAACACTATTGGGGGGTGCTGTGTATTAAACTATTAGGGGGGTGCTGTGTATAACACTATTAGGGAGGTGCTGTGTATAACACTATTAGGGGGGTGCTGTGTATAACACTATTAGGGGGGTGCTGTGTATTAAATTATTAGGGGGGTGCTGTGTATTAAACTATTAGGGGGGTGTTGTGTATTAAACTATTAGGGGGGTGCTGTGTATAACACTATTATTGGGGTGCTGTGTATAACACTATTAGGAGGTGCTGTGTATTAAACTATTAGGGGGGTGCTGTGTATAACACTATTAGAGAGGTGCTGTGTATAACACTATTAGGGGGGTGCTGTGTATTAAACTGTTAGGGGGGTGCTGTGTATAACACTATTATTGGGGTGCTGTGTATTAAACTATTAGGGGGATGCTGTGTATAACACTATTAGGGATGTGCTGTGTATTAAACTATTAGGGGGGTGCTGTGTATTAAACTATTAGGGGGGTGCTGTGTATTAAATTATTAGGCGGGTGCTGTGTATAACACTACTAGGGGGTGCTGTGTATTAAACTATTAGGGGGGTGCTGTGTATTAAATTATTAGGGGGGTGCTGTGTATAACACTATTAGGGGGGTGCTGTTTATAACACTATTAGGGGGATGCTGTGTATTAAACTATTAGGGGGGTGATGTGTATTAAATTATTAGGGGGGTGCTGTGTATAACACTATTAGGGGGGTGCTGTGTATAACACTATTAGGGGGGTGCTGTGTATTAAATTATTAGGGGGGTGCTGTGTATAACACTATTAGGGAGGTGCTGTGTATAACACTAGTAGGGGGGTGCTGTGTATAACACTATTAGGGGGTGCTGTGTATTAAATTATTAGGGGGGTGCTGTGTATTAAACTATTAGGGGGGTGCTGTGTATTAAACTATTAGGGGGGTGCTGTGTAATAAACTATTGGGGGGGTGCTGTGTATAACACTATTAGGGGGGTGCTGTGTATTAAACTATTAGGGGGGTGCTGTGTATAACACTATTAGGGGGGCGCTGTGTATTAAAATATTAGGGGGGTGCTGTGTATAACACTATTATTGGGGTGCTGTGTATAACACTATTAGGGAGTTGCTGTGTATAACACTATTAGGGGGTGCTGTGTATAACACTATTAGGGGGTGCTGTGTATTAAATTATTAGGGGGGTGCTGTGTATTAAACTATTAGGGGGGTGCTTTGTATTAAACTATTAGGGGGGTGCTGTGTATAACACTATTAGGGGGGTGCTGTGTATTAAATTATTAGGGGGGTGCTGTGTATAACACTATTAGGGGGTGCTGTGTATAACAGTATTAGGGGGGTGCTGTGTATTAAATTATTAGGGGGGTGCTGTGTATAACACTATTAGGGGGGTGCTGTGTATTAAACTATTAGGGGGGTGCTGTGTATAACACTATTAGGGGGTGCTGTGTATAACACTATTAGGAGGGTGCTGTGTATTAAACTATTAGGGGGGTGCTGTGTATAACACTATTAGGGGGGTGCTGTGTATTAAACTATTAGGGGGTGCTGTGTATAAAACTATTAGGGGGGTGCTGTGTATAAAATTATTAGGGGGGTGCTGTGTATAACACTACTAGGGGGGTGCTGTGTATTAAACTATTAGAGGGGTGCTGTGTATAACACTATTAGGGAGGTGCTGTGTATAACACTATTAGGGTAGTGCTGTGTATTAAACTATTAGGGGGGGTGCTGTGTATGACACTAATAGGGAGGTGCTGTGTATAACACTATTAGGGGGTGTTGTGTATAACACTATTAGAGGGGTGCTGTTTATTAAATTATTAGGGGGGTGCTGTGTATTAAACTATTAGGGGGGTGCTGTGTATTAAACTATTAGGGGGGTGCTGTGTATAACACTATTAGGGGGTGCTGTGTATTAAATTATTAGGGGGGTGCTGTGTATTAAACTATTAGGGGGGTGCTGTGTATTAAACTATTAGGGGGGTGCTGTGTATAACACTATTAGGGGGTGCTGTGTATTAAACTATTAGGGGGGTGCTGTGTATTAAATTATTAGGGGGGTGCTGTGTATTAAATTCTTAGGGGGGGTGCTGTGTATAACACTATTAGGGGGTGCTGTGTATAACACTATTAGGGGGGTGCTGTGTATTAAACTATTAGGGGGGTGCTGTGTATTAAATTATTAGGGGGGTGCTGTGTATAACACTATTAGGGGGGTGCTGTGTATAACACTATTAGGGGGGTGCTGTGTATAACACTATTAGGGGGCGCTGTGTATTAAAATATTGGGGTGCTGAGTATAACAATATTATTGGGGAGCTGTGTATAACACTATTAGGGGGGTGCTGTGTATGAAATTATTAGGTGGGTGCTGTGTATAACACTATTAGGGGGTGCTGTGTATTAAATTATTAGGGGGGTGCTGTGTATTAAACTATTAGGGGGGTGCTGTGTATTAAATTATTAGGGGGGTGCTGTGTATAACACTATTAGGGGGGTGCTGTGTATAACACTATTAGGGAGGTGCTGTGTATAACACTATTAGGGGGCGCTGTGTATAACACTATTAGGGGGCGCTGTGTATAACACTATTAGGGGGCGCTGTGTATTAAAATATTGGGGTGCTGAGTATAACAATATTATTGGGGAGCTGTGTATAACACTATTAGGGGGGTGCTGTGTATTAAATTATTAGGGGGGTGCTGTTTATAACACTATTAGGGGGTGCTGTGTATTAAATTATTAGGGGGGTGCTGTGTATTAAACTATTAGGGGGGTGCTGTGTATAACACTATTAGGGGGTGCTGTGTATTAAATTATTAGGGGGGTGCTGTGTATTAAACTATTAGGGGGGTGCTGTGTATTAAACTATTAGGGGGGTGCTGTGTATTAAACTATTAGGGGGTGCTGTGTATTAAATTATTAGGGGGGTGCTGTGTATTAAATTATTAGGGGGGTGCTGTGTATAACACTATTAGGGGGTGCTGTGTATAACACTATTAGGGGGGTGCTGTGTATTAAACTATTAGGGGGGTGCTGTGTATTAAATTATTAGGGGGGTGCTGTGTATAACACTATTAGGGGGGTGCTGTGTATAACACTATTAGGGGGCGCTGTGTATTAAAATATTGGGGTGCTGAGTATAACAATATTATTGGGGTGCTGTGTATAACACTATTAGGGGGGTGCTGTGTATTAAATTATTAGGGGGGTGCTGTGTATAACACTATTAGGGGGGTGCTGTGTATAACAGTATTAGGGGGGTGCTGTGTATAACAGTATTAGGGGGTGCTGTGTATTAAACTATTAGGGGGGTGCTGTGTATAACACTATTAGGGGGTGCTGTGTATTAAACTATTAGGGGGGTGCTGTGTATTAAATTATTAGGGGGGTGCTGTGTATTAAATTCTTAGGGGGGGTGCTGTGTATAACACTATTAGGGGGTGCTGTGTATAACACTATTAGGGGGGTGCTGTGTATTAAACTATTAGGGGGGTGCTGTGTATTAAATTATTAGGGGGGTGCTGTGTATAACACTATTAGGGGGGTGCTGTGTATAACACTATTAGGGGGGTGCTGTGTATAACACTATTAGGGGGCGCTGTGTATTAAAATATTGGGGTGCTGAGTATAACAATATTATTGGGGAGCTGTGTATAACACTATTAGGGGGGTGCTGTGTATGAAATTATTAGGTGGGTGCTGTGTATAACACTATTAGGGGGTGCTGTGTATTAAATTATTAGGGGGGTGCTGTGTATTAAACTATTAGGGGGGTGCTGTGTATTAAATTATTAGGGGGGTGCTGTGTATAACACTATTAGGGGGGTGCTGTGTATAACACTATTAGGGAGGTGCTGTGTATAACACTATTAGGGGGCGCTGTGTATAACACTATTAGGGGGCGCTGTGTATAACACTATTAGGGGGCGCTGTGTATTAAAATATTGGGGTGCTGAGTATAACAATATTATTGGGGAGCTGTGTATAACACTATTAGGGGGGTGCTGTGTATTAAATTATTAGGGGGGTGCTGTGTATAACACTATTAGGGGGTGCTGTGTATTAAATTATTAGGGGGGTGCTGTGTATTAAACTATTAGGGGGGTGCTGTGTATAACACTATTAGGGGGTGCTGTGTATTAAATTATTAGGGGGGTGCTGTGTATTAAACTATTAGGGGGGTGCTGTGTATTAAACTATTAGGGGGGTGCTGTGTATTAAACTATTAGGGGGTGCTGTGTATTAAATTATTAGGGGGGTGCTGTGTATTAAATTATTAGGGGGGTGCTGTGTATAACACTATTAGGGGGTGCTGTGTATAACACTATTAGGGGGGTGCTGTGTATTAAACTATTAGGGGGGTGCTGTGTATTAAATTATTAGGGGGGTGCTGTGTATAACACTATTAGGGGGGTGCTGTGTATAACACTATTAGGGGGCGCTGTGTATTAAAATATTGGGGTGCTGAGTATAACAATATGATTGGGGTGCTGTGTATAACACTATTAGGGGGTGCTGTGTATTAAATTATTAGGGGGGTGCTGTGTATAACACTATTAGGGGGGTGCTGTGTATAACAGTATTAGGGGGTGCTGTGTATAACAGTATTAGGGGGTGCTGTGTATTAAACTATTAGGGGGGTGCTGTGTATAACACTATTAGGGGGTGCTGTGTATTAAACTATTAGGGGGGTGCTGTGTATTAAACTATTAGGGGGGTTCTGTGTATTAAACTATTAGGGGGTGCTGTGTATAACACTATTAGGGGGGCGCTGTGTATTAAAATATTAGGGGGGCGCTGTGTATAACACTATTATTGGGGTGCTGTGTATAACACTATTGGGGGGTGCTGTGTATTAAACTATTAGGGGGGTGCTGTGTATAACACTATTAGGGAGGTGCTGTGTATAACACTATTAGGGGGGTGCTGTGTATAACACTATTAGGGGGGTGCTGTGTATTAAATTATTAGGGGGGTGCTGTGTATTAAACTATTAGGGGGGTGTTGTGTATTAAACTATTAGGGGGGTGCTGTGTATAACACTATTATTGGGGTGCTGTGTATAACACTATTAGGAGGTGCTGTGTATTAAACTATTAGGGGGGTGCTGTGTATAGCACTATTAGAGAGGTGCTGTGTATAACACTATTAGGGGGGTGCTGTGTATTAAACTGTTAGGGGGGTGCTGTGTATAACACTATTATTGGGGTGCTGTGTATTAAACTATTAGGGGGATGCTGTGTATAACACTATTAGGGATGTGCTGTGTATTAAACTATTAGGGGGGTGCTGTGTATTAAACTATTAGGGGGGTGCTGTGTATTAAATTATTAGGCGGGTGCTGTGTATAACACAACTAGGGGGTGCTGTGTATTAAACTATTAGGGGGGTGCTGTGTATTAAATTATTAGGGGGGTGCTGTGTATAACACTATTAGGGGGGTGCTGTTTATAACACTATTAGGGGGATGCTGTGTATTAAACTATTAGGGGGGTGCTGTGTATTAAATTATTAGGGGGGTGCTGTGTATAACACTATTAGGGGGGTGCTGTGTATTAAACTATTAGGGGGTGCTGTGTATAAAACTATTAGGGGGGTGCTGTGTATAAAATTATTAGGGGGGTGCTGTGTATAACACTACTAGGGGGGTGCTGTGTATTAAACTATTAGAGGGGTGCTGTGTATAACACTATTAGGGAGGTGCTGTGTATAACACTATTAGGGTAGTGCTGTGTATTAAACTATTAGGGGGGGTGCTGTGTATGACACTAATAGGGAGGTGCTGTGTATAACACTATTAGGGGGTGTTGTGTATAACACTATTAGAGGGGTGCTGTTTATTAAATTATTAGGGGGGTGCTGTGTATTAAACTATTAGGGGGGTGCTGTGTATTAAACTATTAGGGGGGTGCTGTGTATAACACTATTAGGGGGTGCTGTGTATTAAATTATTAGGGGGGTGCTGTGTATTAAACTATTAGGGGGGTGCTGTGTATTAAACTATTAGGGGGGTGCTGTGTATAACACTATTAGGGGGTGCTGTGTATTAAACTATTAGGGGGGTGCTGTGTATTAAATTATTAGGGGGGTGCTGTGTATTAAATTCTTAGGGGGGGTGCTGTGTATAACACTATTAGGGGGTGCTGTGTATAACACTATTAGGGGGGTGCTGTGTATTAAACTATTAGGGGGGTGCTGTGTATTAAATTATTAGGGGGGTGCTGTGTATAACACTATTAGGGGGGTGCTGTGTATAACACTATTAGGGGGGTGCTGTGTATAACACTATTAGGGGGCGCTGTGTATTAAAATATTGGGGTGCTGAGTATAACAATATTAATGGGGAGCTGTGTATAACACTATTAGGGGGGTGCTGTGTATGAAATTATTAGGTGGGTGCTGTGTATAACACTATTAGGGGGTGCTGTGTATTAAATTATTAGGGGGGTGCTGTGTATTAAACTATTAGGGGGGTGCTGTGTATTAAATTATTAGGGGGGTGCTGTGTATAACACTATTAGGGGGGTGCTGTGTATAACACTATTAGGGAGGTGCTGTGTATAACACTATTAGGGGGCGCTGTGTATAACACTATTAGGGGGCGCTGTGTATAACACTATTAGGGGGCGCTGTGTATTAAAATATTGGGGTGCTGAGTATAACAATATTATTGGGGAGCTGTGTATAACACTATTAGGGGGGTGCTGTGTATTAAATTATTAGGGGGGTGCTGTTTATAACACTATTAGGGGGTGCTGTGTATTAAATTATTAGGGGGGTGCTGTGTATTAAACTATTAGGGGGGTGCTGTGTATAACACTATTAGGGGGTGCTGTGTATTAAATTATTAGGGGGGTGCTGTGTATTAAACTATTAGGGGGGTGCTGTGTATTAAACTATTAGGGGGGTGCTGTGTATTAAACTATTAGGGGGTGCTGTGTATTAAATTATTAGGGGGTGCTGTGTATTAAATTATTAGGGGGGTGCTGTGTATAACACTATTAGGGGGTGCTGTGTATAACACTATTAGGGGGGTGCTGTGTATTAAACTATTAGGGGGGTGCTGTGTATTAAATTATTAGGGGGGTGCTGTGTATAACACTATTAGGGGGGTGCTGTGTATAACACTATTAGGGGGCGCTGTGTATTAAAATATTGGGGTGCTGAGTATAACAATATTATTGGGGTGCTGTGTATAACACTATTAGGGGGGTGCTGTGTATTAAATTATTAGGGGGGTGCTGTGTATAACACTATTAGGGGGGTGCTGTGTATAACAGTATTAGGGGGGTGCTGTGTATAACAGTATTAGGGGGTGCTGTGTATTAAACTATTAGGGGGGTGCTGTGTATAACACTATTAGGGGGTGCTGTGTATTAAACTATTAGGGGGGTGCTGTGTATTAAATTATTAGGGGGGTGCTGTGTATTAAATTCTTAGGGGGGGTGCTGTGTATAACACTATTAGGGGGTGCTGTGTATAACACTATTAGGGGGGTGCTGTGTATTAAACTATTAGGGGGGTGCTGTGTATTAAATTATTAGGGGGGTGCTGTGTATAACACTATTAGGGGGGTGCTGTGTATAACACTATTAGGGGGGTGCTGTGTATAACACTATTAGGGGGCGCTGTGTATTAAAATATTGGGGTGCTGAGTATAACAATATTATTGGGGAGCTGTGTATAACACTATTAGGGGGGTGCTGTGTATGAAATTATTAGGTGGGTGCTGTGTATAACACTATTAGGGGGTGCTGTGTATTAAATTATTAGGGGGGTGCTGTGTATTAAACTATTAGGGGGGTGCTGTGTATTAAATTATTAGGGGGGTGCTGTGTATAACACTATTAGGGGGGTGCTGTGTATAACACTATTAGGGAGGTGCTGTGTATAACACTATTAGGGGGCGCTGTGTATAACACTATTAGGGGGCGCTGTGTATAACACTATTAGGGGGCGCTGTGTATTAAAATATTGGGGTGCTGAGTATAACAATATTATTGGGGAGCTGTGTATAACACTATTAGGGGGGTGCTGTGTATTAAATTATTAGGGGGGTGCTGTGTATAACACTATTAGGGGGTGCTGTGTATTAAATTATTAGGGGGGTGCTGTGTATTAAACTATTAGGGGGGTGCTGTGTATAACACTATTAGGGGGTGCTGTGTATTAAATTATTAGGGGGGTGCTGTGTATTAAACTATTAGGGGGGTGCTGTGTATTAAACTATTAGGGGGGTGCTGTGTATTAAACTATTAGGGGGTGCTGTGTATTAAATTATTAGGGGGGTGCTGTGTATTAAATTATTAGGGGGGTGCTGTGTATAACACTATTAGGGGGTGCTGTGTATAACACTATTAGGGGGGTGCTGTGTATTAAACTATTAGGGGGGTGCTGTGTATTAAATTATTAGGGGGGTGCTGTGTATAACACTATTAGGGGGGTGCTGTGTATAACACTATTAGGGGGCGCTGTGTATTAAAATATTGGGGTGCTGAGTATAACAATATTATTGGGGTGCTGTGTATAACACTATTAGGGGGGTGCTGTGTATTAAATTATTAGGGGGGTGCTGTGTATAACACTATTAGGGGGGTGCTGTGTATAACAGTATTAGGGGGTGCTGTGTATAACAGTATTAGGGGGTGCTGTGTATTAAACTATTAGGGGGGTGCTGTGTATAACACTATTAGGGGGTGCTGTGTATTAAACTATTAGGGGGGTGCTGTGTATTAAACTATTAGGGGGGTTCTGTGTATTAAACTATTAGGGGGTGCTGTGTATAACACTATTAGGGGAGCGCTGTGTATTAAAATATTAGGGGGGGCGCTGTGTATAACACTATTATTGGGGTGCTGTGTATAACACTATTGGGGGGTGCTGTGTATTAAACTATTAGGGGGGTGCTGTGTATAACACTATTAGGGAGGTGCTGTGTATAACACTATTAGGGGGGTGCTGTGTATAACACTATTAGGGGGGTGCTGTGTATTAAATTATTAGGGGGGTGCTGTGTATTAAACTATTAGGGGGGTGTTGTGTATTAAACTATTAGGGGGGGTGCTGTGTATAACACTATTATTGGGGTGCTGTGTATAACACTATTAGGAGGTGCTGTGTATTAAACTATTAGGGGGGGTGCTGTGTATAGCACTATTAGAGAGGTGCTGTGTATAACACTATTAGGGGGGTGCTGTGTATTAAACTGTTAGGGGGGTGCTGTGTATAACACTATTATTGGGGTGCTGTGTATTAAACTATTAGGGGGATGCTGTGTATAACACTATTAGGGATGTGCTGTGTATTAAACTATTAGGGGGGTGCTGTGTATTAAACTATTAGGGGGGTGCTGTGTATTAAATTATTAGGGCGGGTGCTGTGTATAACACAACTAGGGGGTGCTGTGTATTAAACTATTAGGGGGGTGCTGTGTATTAAATTATTAGGGGGGTGCTGTGTATAACACTATTAGGGGGGTGCTGTTTATAACACTATTAGGGGGATGCTGTGTATTAAACTATTAGGGGGGTGCTGTGTATTAAATTATTAGGGGGGTGCTGTGTATAACACTATTAGGGGGGTGCTGTGTATAACACTATTAGGGGGGTGCTGTGTATTAAATTATTAGGGGGGTGCTGTGTATAACACTATTAGGGAGGTGCTGTGTATAACACTAGTAGGGGGGTGCTGTGTATAACACTATTAGGGGGTGCTGTGTATTAAATTATTAGGGGGGTGCTGTGTATTAAACTATTAGGGGGGTGCTGTGTATTAAACTATTAGGGGGGTGCTGTGTAATAAACTATTGGGGGGGTGCTGTGTATAACACTACTAGGGGGGTGCTGTGTATTAAACTATTAGGGGGGTGCTGTGTATAAGACTATTAGGGGGGCGCTGTGTATTAAAATATTAGGGGGGTGCTGTGTATAACACTATTATTGGGGTGCTGTGTATAACACTATTAGGGAGTTGCTGTGTATAACACTATTAGGGGGTGCTGTGTATAACACTATTAGGGGGTGCTGTGTATTAAATTATTAGGGGGGTGCTGTGTATTAAACTATTAGGGGGGTGCTTTGTATTAAACTATTAGGGGGGTGCTGTGTATAACACTATTAGGGGGGTGCTGTGTATTAAATTATTAGGGGGGTGCTGTGTATAACACTATTAGGGGGTGCTGTGTATAACAGTATTAGGGGGGTGCTGTGTATTAAATTATTAGGGGGGTGCTGTGTATAACACTATTAGGGGGGTGCTGTGTATTAAACTATTAGGGGGGTGCTGTGTATAACACTATTAGGGGGTGCTGTGTATAACACTATTAGGAGGGTGCTGTGTATTAAACTATTAGGGGGGTGCTGTGTATAACACTATTAGGGGGGTGCTGTGTATTAAACTATTAGGGGGTGCTGTGTATAAAACTATTAGGGGGGTGCTGTGTATAAAATTATTAGGGGGGTGCTGTGTATAACACTACTAGGGGGGTGCTGTGTATTAAACTATTAGAGGGGTGCTGTGTATAACACTATTAGGGAGGTGCTGTGTATAACACTATTAGGGTAGTGCTGTGTATTAAACTATTAGGGGGGGTGCTGTGTATGACACTAATAGGGAGGTGCTGTGTATAACACTATTAGGGGGGTGTTGTGTATAACACTATTAGAGGGGTGCTGTTTATTAAATTATTAGGGGGGTGCTGTGTATTAAACTATTAGGGGGGTGCTGTGTATTAAACTATTAGGGGGGTGCTGTGTATAACACTATTAGGGGGTGCTGTGTATTAAATTATTAGGGGGGTGCTGTGTATTAAACTATTAGGGGGGTGCTGTGTATTAAACTATTAGGGGGGGTGGTGTGTATAACACTATTAGGGGGTGCTGTGTATTAAACTATTAGGGGGGTGCTGTGTATTAAATTATTAGGGGGGTGCTGTGTATTAAATTCTTAGGGGGGGTGCTGTGTATAACACTATTAGGGGGTGCTGTGTATAACACTATTAGGGGGGTGCTGTGTATTAAACTATTAGGGGGGGTGCTGTGTATTAAATTATTAGGGGGGTGCTGTGTATAACACTATTAGGGGGGTGCTGTGTATAACACTATTAGGGGGGTGCTGTGTATAACACTATTAGGGGGCGCTGTGTATTAAAATATCGGGGTGCTGAGTATAACAATATTATTGGGGAGCTGTGTATAACACTATTAGGGGGGTGCTGTGTATGAAATTATTAGGTGGGTGCTGTGTATAACACTATTAGGGGGTGCTGTGTATTAAATTATTAGGGGGGTGCTGTGTATTAAACTATTAGGGGGGTGCTGTGTATTAAATTATTAGGGGGGTGCTGTGTATAACACTATTAGGGGGGTGCTGTGTATAACACTATTAGGGAGGTGCTGTGTATAACACTATTAGGGGGCGCTGTGTATAACACTATTAGGGGGCGCTGTGTATAACACTATTAGGGGGCGCTGTGTATTAAAATATTGGGGTGCTGAGTATAACAATATTATTGGGGAGCTGTGTATAACACTATTAGGGGGGTGCTGTGTATTAAATTATTAGGGGGGTGCTGTGTATAACACTATTAGGGGGTGCTGTGTATTAAATTATTAGGGGAGTGCTGTGTATTAAACTATTAGGGGGGGTGCTGTGTATAACACTATTAGGGGGGTGCTGTGTATTAAATTATTAGGGGGGTGCTGTGTATTAAACTATTAGGGGGGTGCTGTGTATTAAACTATTAGGGGGGTGCTGTGTATTAAACTATTAGGGGGGTGCTGTGTATAACACTATTAGGGGGGTGCTGTGTATTAAACTATTAGGGGGGTGCTGTGTATTAAACTATTAGGGGGGTTCTGTGTATTAAACTATTAGGGGGTGCTGTGTATAACACTATTAGGGGGGCGCTGTGTATTAAAATATTAGGGGGGCGCTGTGTATAACACTATTATTGGGGTGCTGTGTATAACACTATTGGGGGGGTGCTGTGTATTAAACTATTAGGGGGGTGCTGTGTATAACACTATTAGGGAGGTGCTGTGTATAACACTATTAGGGGGGTGCTGTGTATAACACTATTAGGGGGGTGCTGTGTATTAAATTATTAGGGGGGTGCTGTGTATTAAACTATTAGGGGGGGTGTTGTGTATTAAACTATTAGGGGGGTGCTGTGTATAACACTATTATTGGGGTGCTGTGTATAACACTATTAGGAGGTGCTGTGTATTAAACTATTAGGGGGGTGCTGTGTATAGCACTATTAGAGAGGTGCTGTGTATAACACTATTAGGGGGGTGCTGTGTATTAAACTGTTAGGGGGGGTGCTGTGTATAACACTATTATTGGGGTGCTGTGTATTAAACTATTAGGGGGATGCTGTGTATAACACTATTAGGGATGTGCTGTGTATTAAACTATTAGGGGGGTGCTGTGTATTAAACTATTAGGGGGGTGCTGTGTATTAAATTATTAGGCGGGTGCTGTGTATAACACAACTAGGGGGTGCTGTGTATTAAACTATTAGGGGGGTGCTGTGTATTAAATTATTAGGGGGGTGCTGTGTATAACACTATTAGGGGGGTGCTGTTTATAACACTATTAGGGGGATGCTGTGTATTAAACTATTAGGGGGGTGCTGTGTATTAAATTATTAGGGGGGTGCTGTGTATAACACTATTAGGGGGGTGCTGTGTATAACACTATTAGGGGGGTGCTGTGTATTAAATTATTAGGGGGGTGCTGTGTATAACACTATTAGGGAGGTGCTGTGTATAACACTAGTAGGGGGGTGCTGTGTATAACACTATTAGGGGGTGCTGTGTATTAAATTATTAGGGGGGTGCTGTGTATTAAACTATTAGGGGGGTGCTGTGTATTAAACTATTAGGGGGGTGCTGTGTAATAAACTATTGGGGGGGTGCTGTGTATAACACTACTAGGGGGGTGCTGTGTATTAAACTATTAGGGGGGTGCTGTGTATAAGACTATTAGGGGGGCGCTGTGTATTAAAATATTAGGGGGGTGCTGTGTATAACACTATTATTGGGGTGCTGTGTATAACACTATTAGGGAGTTGCTGTGTATAACACTATTAGGGGGTGCTGTGTATAACACTATTAGGGGGTGCTGTGTATTAAATTATTAGGGGGGTGCTGTGTATTAAACTATTAGGGGGGTGCTTTGTATTAAACTATTAGGGGGGTGCTGTGTATAACACTATTAGGGGGGGTGCTGTGTATTAAATTATTAGGGGGGTGCTGTGTATAACACTATTAGGGGGTGCTGTGTATAACAGTATTAGGGGGGTGCTGTGTATTAAATTATTAGGGGGGTGCTGTGTATAACACTATTAGGGGGGTGCTGTGTATTAAACTATTAGGGGGGTGCTGTGTATAACACTATTAGGGGGTGCTGTGTATAACACTATTAGGAGGGTGCTGTGTATTAAACTATTAGGGGGGTGCTGTGTATAACACTATTAGGGGGGTGCTGTGTATTAAACTATTAGGGGGTGCTGTGTATAAAACTATTAGGGGGGTGCTGTGTATAAAATTATTAGGGGGGTGCTGTGTATAACACTACTAGGGGGGTGCTGTGTATTAAACTATTAGAGGGGTGCTGTGTATAACACTATTAGGGAGGTGCTGTGTATAACACTATTAGGGTAGTGCTGTGTATTAAACTATTAGGGGGGGTGCTGTGTATGACACTAATAGGGAGGTGCTGTGTATAACACTATTAGGGGGTGTTGTGTATAACACTATTAGAGGGGTGCTGTTTATTAAATTATTAGGGGGGTGCTGTGTATTAAACTATTAGGGGGGTGCTGTGTATTAAACTATTAGGGGGGTGCTGTGTATAACACTATTAGGGGGTGCTGTGTATTAAATTATTAGGGGGGTGCTGTGTATTAAACTATTAGGGGGGTGCTGTGTATTAAACTATTAGGGGGGTGGTGTGTATAACACTATTAGGGGGTGCTGTGTATTAAACTATTAGGGGGGTGCTGTGTATTAAATTATTAGGGGGGTGCTGTGTATTAAATTCTTAGGGGGGGTGCTGTGTATAACACTATTAGGGGGTGCTGTGTATAACACTATTAGGGGGGTGCTGTGTATTAAACTATTAGGGGGGTGCTGTGTATTAAATTATTAGGGGGGTGCTGTGTATAACACTATTAGGGGGGTGCTGTGTATAACACTATTAGGGGGGTGCTGTGTATAACACTATTAGGGGGCGCTGTGTATTAAAATATTGGGGTGCTGAGTATAACAATATTATTGGGGAGCTGTGTATAACACTATTAGGGGGGTGCTGTGTATGAAATTATTAGGTGGGTGCTGTGTATAACACTATTAGGGGGTGCTGTGTATTAAATTATTAGGGGGGTGCTGTGTATTAAACTATTAGGGGGGTGCTGTGTATTAAATTATTAGGGGGGTGCTGTGTATAACACTATTAGGGGGGTGCTGTGTATAACACTATTAGGGAGGTGCTGTGTATAACACTATTAGGGGGCGCTGTGTATAACACTATTAGGGGGCGCTGTGTATAACACTATTAGGGGGCGCTGTGTATTAAAATATTGGGGTGCTGAGTATAACAATATTATTGGGGAGCTGTGTATAACACTATTAGGGGGGTGCTGTGTATTAAATTATTAGGGGGGTGCTGTGTATAACACTATTAGGGGGTGCTGTGTATTAAATTATTAGGGGAGTGCTGTGTATTAAACTATTAGGGGGGTGCTGTGTATAACACTATTAGGGGGTGCTGTGTATTAAATTATTAGGGGGGTGCTGTGTATTAAACTATTAGGGGGGTGCTGTGTATTAAACTATTAGGGGGGTGCTGTGTATTAAACTATTAGGGGGTGCTGTGTATTAAATTATTAGGGGGGTGCTGTGTATTAAATTATTAGGGGGGTGCTGTGTATAACACTATTAGGGGGTGCTGTGTATAACACTATTAGGGGGGTGCTGTGTATTAAACTATTAGGGGGGTGCTGTGTATTAAATTATTAGGGGGGTGCTGTGTATAACACTATTAGGGGGGTGCTGTGTATAACACTATTAGGGGGCGCTGTGTATTAAAATATTGGGGTGCTGAGTATAACAATATTATTGGGGTGCTGTGTATAACACTATTAGGGGGGTGCTGTGTATTAAATTATTAGGGGGGTGCTGTGTATAACACTATTAGGGGGTGCTGTGTATAACAGTATTAGGGGGGTGCTGTGTATAACAGTATTAGGGGGTGCTGTGTATTAAACTATTAGGGGGGTGCTGTGTATAACACTATTAGGGGGTGCTGTGTATTAAACTATTAGGGGGGTGCTGTGTATTAAACTATTAGGGGGGTGCTGTGTATTAAACTATTAGGGGGTGCTGTGTATAACACTATTAGGGGGGCGCTGTGTATTAAAATATTAGGGGGGCGCTGTGTATAACACTATTATTGGGGTGCTGTGTATAACACTATTGGGGGGTGCTGTGTATTAAACTATTAGGGGGGTGCTGTGTATAACACTATTAGGGAGGTGCTGTGTATAACACTATTAGGGGGGTGCTGTGTATAACACTATTAGGGGGGTGCTGTGTATTAAATTATTAGGGGGGTGCTGTGTATTAAACTATTAGGGGGGTGTTGTGTATTAAACTATTAGGGGGGTGCTGTGTATAACACTATTATTGGGGTGCTGTGTATAACACTATTAGGAGGTGCTGTGTATTAAACTATTAGAGGGGTGCTGTGTATAACACTATTAGAGAGGTGCTGTGTATAACACTATTAGGGGGGTGCTGTGTATTAAACTGTTAGGGGGGTGCTGTGTATAACACTATTATTGGGGTGCTGTGTATTAAACTATTAGGGGGATGCTGTGTATAACACTATTAGGGATGTGCTGTGTATTAAACTATTAGGGGGGTGCTGTGTATTAAACTATTAGGGGGGTGCTGTGTATTAAATTATTAGGCGGGTGCTGTGTATAACACTATTAGGGGGATGCTGTGTATTAAACTATTAGGGGGGTGCTGTGTATTAAATTATTAGGGGGGTGCTGTGTATAACACTATTAGGGGGGTGCTGTGTATAACACTATTAGGGGGGTGCTGTGTATTAAATTATTAGGGGGGTGCTGTGTATAACACTATTAGGGAGGTGCTGTGTATAACACTAGTAGGGGGGTGCTGTGTATAACACTATTAGGGGGTGCTGTGTATTAAATTATTAGGGGGGTGCTGTGTATTAAACTATTAGGGGGGTGCTGTGTATTAAACTATTAGGGGGGTGCTGTGTAATAAACTATTGGGGGGGTGCTGTGTATAACACTATTAGGGGGGTGCTGTGTATTAAACTATTAGGGGGGTGCTGTGTATAACACTATTAGGGGGGCGCTGTGTATTAAAATATTAGGGGGGTGCTGTGTATAACACTATTATTGGGGTGCTGTGTATAACACTATTAGGGAGTTGCTGTGTATAACACTATTAGGGGGTGCTGTGTATAACACTATTAGGGGGTGCTGTGTATTAAATTATTAGGGGGGTGCTGTGTATTAAACTATTAGGGGGGTGCTTTGTATTAAACTATTAGGGGGGTGCTGTGTATAACACTATTAGGGGGGTGCTGTGTATTAAATTATTAGGGGGGTGCTGTGTATAACACTATTAGGGGGTGCTGTGTATAACAGTATTAGGGGGGTGCTGTGTATTAAATTATTAGGGGGGTGCTGTGTATAACACTATTAGGGGGGTGCTGTGTATTAAACTATTAGGGGGGTGCTGTGTATAACACTATTAGGGGGTGCTGTGTATAACACTATTAGGAGGGTGCTGTGTATTAAACTATTAGGGGGGTGCTGTGTATAACACTATTAGGGGGGTGCTGTGTATTAAACTATTAGGGGGGTGCTGTGTATAAAACTATTAGGGGGGTGCTGTGTATAAAATTATTAGGGGGGTGCTGTGTATAACACTACTAGGGGGGTGCTGTGTATTAAACTATTAGAGGGGTGCTGTGTATAACACTATTAGGGAGGTGCTGTGTATAACACTATTAGGGTAGTGCTGTGTATTAAACTATTAGGGGGGGTGCTGTGTATGACACTAATAGGGAGGTGCTGTGTATAACACTATTAGGGGGTGTTGTGTATAACACTATTAGAGGGGTGCTGTTTATTAAATTATTAGGGGGGTGCTGTGTATTAAACTATTAGGGGGGTGCTGTGTATTAAACTATTAGGGGGGTGCTGTGTATAACACTATTAGGGGGTGCTGTGTATTAAATTATTAGGGGGGTGCTGTGTATTAAACTATTAGGGGGGTGCTGTGTATTAAACTATTAGGGGGGTGCTGTGTATAACACTATTAGGGGGTGCTGTGTATTAAACTATTAGGGGGGTGCTGTGTATTAAATTATTAGGGGGGTGCTGTGTATTAAATTCTTAGGGGGGGGTGCTGTGTATAACACTATTAGGGGGTGCTGTGTATAACACTATTAGGGGGGTGCTGTGTATTAAACTATTAGGGGGGTGCTGTGTATTAAATTATTAGGGGGGTGCTGTGTATAACACTATTAGGGGGGTGCTGTGTATAACACTATTAGGGGGGTGCTGTGTATAACACTATTAGGGGGCGCTGTGTATTAAAATATTGGGGTGCTGAGTATAACAATATTATTGGGGAGCTGTGTATAACACTATTAGGGGGGTGCTGTGTATTAAATTATTAGGTGGGTGCTGTGTATAACACTATTAGGGGGTGCTGTGTATTAAATTATTAGGGGGGTGCTGTGTATTAAACTATTAGGGGGGTGCTGTGTATTAAATTATTAGGGGGGTGCTGTGTATAACACTATTAGGGGGGTGCTGTGTATAACACTATTAGGGAGGTGCTGTGTATAACACTATTAGGGGGCGCTGTGTATAACACTATTAGGGGGCGCTGTGTATAACACTATTAGGGGGCGCTGTGTATTAAAATATTGGGGTGCTGAGTATAACAATATTATTGGGGAGCTGTGTATAACACTATTAGGGGGGTGCTGTGTATTAAATTATTAGGGGGGTGCTGTGTATAACACTATTAGGGGGTGCTGTGTATTAAATTATTAGGGGGGTGCTGTGTATTAAACTATTAGGGGGGTGCTGTGTATAACACTATTAGGGGGTGCTGTGTATTAAATTATTAGGGGGGTGCTGTGTATTAAACTATTAGGGGGGTGCTGTGTATTAAACTATTAGGGGGGTGCTGTGTATTAAACTATTAGGGGGTGCTGTGTATTAAATTATTAGGGGGGTGCTGTGTATTAAATTATTAGGGGGGGTGCTGTGTATAACACTATTAGGGGGTGCTGTGTATAACACTATTAGGGGGGTGCTGTGTATTAAACTATTAGGGGGGTGCTGTGTATTAAATTATTAGGGGGGTGCTGTGTATAACACTATTAGGGGGGTGCTGTGTATAACACTATTAGGGGGCGCTGTGTATTAAAATATTGGGGTGCTGAGTATAACAATATTATTGGGGTGCTGTGTATAACACTATTAGGGGGGTGCTGTGTATTAAATTATTAGGGGGGTGCTGTGTATAACACTATTAGGGGGGTGCTGTGTATAACAGTATTAGGGGGGTGCTGTGTATAACAGTATTAGGGGGTGCTGTGTATTAAACTATTAGGGGGGTGCTGTGTATTAAACTATTAGGGGGGTGCTGTGTATTAAACTATTAGGGGGTGCTGTGTATAACACTATTAGGGGGGCGCTGTGTATTAAAATATTAGGGGGGCGCTGTGTATAACACTATTATTGGGGTGCTGTGTATAACACTATTGGGGGGTGCTGTGTATTAAACTATTAGGGGGGTGCTGTGTATAACACTATTAGGGAGGTGCTGTGTATAACACTATTAGGGGGGTGCTGTGTATAACACTATTAGGGGGGTGCTGTGTATTAAATTATTAGGGGGGTGCTGTGTATTAAACTATTAGGGGGGTGTTGTGTATTAAACTATTAGGGGGGTGCTGTGTATAACACTATTATTGGGGTGCTGTGTATAACACTATTAGGAGGTGCTGTGTATTAAACTATTAGGGGGGTGCTGTGTATAACACTATTAGGGGGGTGCTGTGTATTAAACTGTTAGGGGGGTGCTGTGTATAACACTATTATTGGGGTGCTGTGTATTAAACTATTAGGGGGATGCTGTGTATAACACTATTAGGGATGTGCTGTGTATTAAACTATTAGGGGGGTGCTGTGTATTAAACTATTAGGGGGGTGCTGTGTATTAAATTATTAGGCGGGTGCTGTGTATAACACTACTAGGGGGTGCTGTGTATTAAACTATTAGGGGGGTGCTGTGTATTAAATTATTAGGGGGGTGCTGTGTATAACACTATTAGGGGGGTGCTGTTTATAACACTATTAGGGGGATGCTGTGTATTAAACTATTAGGGGGGTGATGTGTATTAAATTATTAGGGGGGTGCTGTGTATAACACTACTAGGGGGGTGCTGTGTATTAAACTATTAGAGGGGTGCTGTGTATAACACTATTAGGGAGGTGCTGTGTATAACACTATTAGGGTAGTGCTGTGTATTAAACTATTAGGGGGGGTGCTGTGTATGACACTAATAGGGAGGTGCTGTGTATAACACTATTAGGGGGTGTTGTGTATAACACTATTAGAGGGGTGCTGTTTATTAAATTATTAGGGGGGTGCTGTGTATTAAACTATTAGGGGGGTGCTGTGTATTAAACTATTAGGGGGGTGCTGTGTATAACACTATTAGGGGGTGCTGTGTATTAAATTATTAGGGGGGTGCTGTGTATTAAACTATTAGGGGGGTGCTGTGTATTAAACTATTAGGGGGGTGGTGTGTATAACACTATTAGGGGGTGCTGTGTATTAAACTATTAGGGGGGTGCTGTGTATTAAATTATTAGGGGGGTGCTGTGTATTAAATTCTTAGGGGGGGTGCTGTGTATAACACTATTAGGGGGTGCTGTGTATAACACTATTAGGGGGGTGCTGTGTATTAAACTATTAGGGGGGTGCTGTGTATTAAATTATTAGGGGGGTGCTGTGTATAACACTATTAGGGGGGTGCTGTGTATAACACTATTAGGGGGGTGCTGTGTATAACACTATTAGGGGGCGCTGTGTATTAAAATATTGGGGTGCTGAGTATAACAATATTATTGGGGAGCTGTGTATAACACTATTAGGGGGGTGCTGTGTATGAAATTATTAGGTGGGTGCTGTGTATAACACTATTAGGGGGTGCTGTGTATTAAATTATTAGGGGGGTGCTGTGTATTAAACTATTAGGGGGGTGCTGTGTATTAAATTATTAGGGGGGTGCTGTGTATAACACTATTAGGGGGGTGCTGTGTATAACACTATTAGGGAGGTGCTGTGTATAACACTATTAGGGGGCGCTGTGTATAACACTATTAGGGGGCGCTGTGTATAACACTATTAGGGGGCGCTGTGTATTAAAATATTGGGGTGCTGAGTATAACAATATTATTGGGGAGCTGTGTATAACACTATTAGGGGGGTGCTGTGTATTAAATTATTAGGGGGGTGCTGTGTATAACACTATTAGGGGGTGCTGTGTATTAAATTATTAGGGGAGTGCTGTGTATTAAACTATTAGGGGGGTGCTGTGTATAACACTATTAGGGGGTGCTGTGTATTAAATTATTAGGGGGGTGCTGTGTATTAAACTATTAGGGGGGTGCTGTGTATTAAACTATTAGGGGGGTGCTGTGTATTAAACTATTAGGGGGTGCTGTGTATTAAATTATTAGGGGGGTGCTGTGTATTAAATTATTAGGGGGGTGCTGTGTATAACACTATTAGGGGGTGCTGTGTATAACACTATTAGGGGGGTGCTGTGTATTAAACTATTAGGGGGGTGCTGTGTATTAAATTATTAGGGGGGTGCTGTGTATAACACTATTAGGGGGGTGCTGTGTATAACACTATTAGGGGGCGCTGTGTATTAAAATATTGGGGTGCTGAGTATAACAATATTATTGGGGTGCTGTGTATAACACTATTAGGGGGGTGCTGTGTATTAAATTATTAGGGGGGTGCTGTGTATAACACTATTAGGGGGTGCTGTGTATAACAGTATTAGGGGGGTGCTGTGTATAACAGTATTAGGGGGTGCTGTGTATTAAACTATTAGGGGGGTGCTGTGTATAACACTATTAGGGGGTGCTGTGTATTAAACTATTAGGGGGGTGCTGTGTATTAAACTATTAGGGGGGTGCTGTGTATTAAACTATTAGGGGGTGCTGTGTATAACACTATTAGGGGGGCGCTGTGTATTAAAATATTAGGGGGGCGCTGTGTATAACACTATTATTGGGGTGCTGTGTATAACACTATTGGGGGGTGCTGTGTATTAAACTATTAGGGGGGTGCTGTGTATAACACTATTAGGGAGGTGCTGTGTATAACACTATTAGGGGGGGTGCTGTGTATAACACTATTAGGGGGGTGCTGTGTATTAAATTATTAGGGGGGTGCTGTGTATTAAACTATTAGGGGGGTGTTGTGTATTAAACTATTAGGGGGGTGCTGTGTATAACACTATTATTGGGGTGCTGTGTATAACACTATTAGGAGGTGCTGTGTATTAAACTATTAGAGGGGTGCTGTGTATAACACTATTAGAGAGGTGCTGTGTATAACACTATTAGGGGGGTGCTGTGTATTAAACTGTTAGGGGGGTGCTGTGTATAACACTATTATTGGGGTGCTGTGTATTAAACTATTAGGGGGATGCTGTGTATAACACTATTAGGGATGTGCTGTGTATTAAACTATTAGGGGGGTGCTGTGTATTAAACTATTAGGGGGGTGCTGTGTATTAAATTATTAGGCGGGTGCTGTGTATAACACTATTAGGGGGATGCTGTGTATTAAACTATTAGGGGGGTGCTGTGTATTAAATTATTAGGGGGGTGCTGTGTATAACACTATTAGGGGGGTGCTGTGTATAACACTATTAGGGGGGTGCTGTGTATTAAATTATTAGGGGGGTGCTGTGTATAACACTATTAGGGAGGTGCTGTGTATAACACTAGTAGGGGGGTGCTGTGTATAACACTATTAGGGGGTGCTGTGTATTAAATTATTAGGGGGGTGCTGTGTATTAAACTATTAGGGGGGTGCTGTGTATTAAACTATTAGGGGGGTGCTGTGTAATAAACTATTGGGGGGGTGCTGTGTATAACACTATTAGGGGGGTGCTGTGTATTAAACTATTAGGGGGGTGCTGTGTATAACACTATTAGGGGGGCGCTGTGTATTAAAATATTAGGGGGGTGCTGTGTATAACACTATTATTGGGGTGCTGTGTATAACACTATTAGGGAGTTGCTGTGTATAACACTATTAGGGGGTGCTGTGTATAACACTATTAGGGGGTGCTGTGTATTAAATTATTAGGGGGGTGCTGTGTATTAAACTATTAGGGGGGTGCTTTGTATTAAACTATTAGGGGGGTGCTGTGTATAACACTATTAGGGGGGTGCTGTGTATTAAATTATTAGGGGGGTGCTGTGTATAACACTATTAGGGGGTGCTGTGTATAACAGTATTAGGGGGGTGCTGTGTATTAAATTATTAGGGGGGTGCTGTGTATAACACTATTAGGGGGGTGCTGTGTATTAAACTATTAGGGGGGTGCTGTGTATAACACTATTAGGGGGTGCTGTGTATAACACTATTAGGAGGGTGCTGTGTATTAAACTATTAGGGGGGTGCTGTGTATAACACTATTAGGGGGGTGCTGTGTATTAAACTATTAGGGGGGTGCTGTGTATAAAACTATTAGGGGGGTGCTGTGTATAAAATTATTAGGGGGGTGCTGTGTATAACACTACTAGGGGGGTGCTGTGTATTAAACTATTAGAGGGGTGCTGTGTATAACACTATTAGGGAGGTGCTGTGTATAACACTATTAGGGTAGTGCTGTGTATTAAACTATTAGGGGGGGTGCTGTGTATGACACTAATAGGGAGGTGCTGTGTATAACACTATTAGGGGGTGTTGTGTATAACACTATTAGAGGGGTGCTGTTTATTAAATTATTAGGGGGGTGCTGTGTATTAAACTATTAGGGGGGTGCTGTGTATTAAACTATTAGGGGGGTGCTGTGTATAACACTATTAGGGGGTGCTGTGTATTAAATTATTAGGGGGGTGCTGTGTATTAAACTATTAGGGGGGTGCTGTGTATTAAACTATTAGGGGGGTGCTGTGTATAACACTATTAGGGGGTGCTGTGTATTAAACTATTAGGGGGGTGCTGTGTATTAAATTATTAGGGGGGTGCTGTGTATTAAATTCTTAGGGGGGGTGCTGTGTATAACACTATTAGGGGGTGCTGTGTATAACACTATTAGGGGGGTGCTGTGTATTAAACTATTAGGGGGGGTGCTGTGTATTAAATTATTAGGGGGGTGCTGTGTATAACACTATTAGGGGGGTGCTGTGTATAACACTATTAGGGGGGTGCTGTGTATAACACTATTAGGGGGCGCTGTGTATTAAAATATTGGGGTGCTGAGTATAACAATATTATTGGGGAGCTGTGTATAACACTATTAGGGGGGTGCTGTGTATTAAATTATTAGGTGGGTGCTGTGTATAACACTATTAGGGGGTGCTGTGTATTAAATTATTAGGGGGGTGCTGTGTATTAAACTATTAGGGGGGTGCTGTGTATTAAATTATTAGGGGGGTGCTGTGTATAACACTATTAGGGGGGTGCTGTGTATAACACTATTAGGGAGGTGCTGTGTATAACACTATTAGGGGGCGCTGTGTATAACACTATTAGGGGGCGCTGTGTATAACACTATTAGGGGGCGCTGTGTATTAAAATATTGGGGTGCTGAGTATAACAATATTATTGGGGAGCTGTGTATAACACTATTAGGGGGGTGCTGTGTATTAAATTATTAGGGGGGTGCTGTGTATAACACTATTAGGGGGTGCTGTGTATTAAATTATTAGGGGGGTGCTGTGTATTAAACTATTAGGGGGGTGCTGTGTATAACACTATTAGGGGGTGCTGTGTATTAAATTATTAGGGGGGTGCTGTGTATTAAACTATTAGGGGGGTGCTGTGTATTAAACTATTAGGGGGGTGCTGTGTATTAAACTATTAGGGGGTGCTGTGTATTAAATTATTAGGGGGGTGCTGTGTATTAAATTATTAGGGGGGTGCTGTGTATAACACTATTAGGGGGTGCTGTGTATAACACTATTAGGGGGGTGCTGTGTATTAAACTATTAGGGGGGTGCTGTGTATTAAATTATTAGGGGGGTGCTGTGTATAACACTATTAGGGGGGTGCTGTGTATAACACTATTAGGGGGCGCTGTGTATTAAAATATTGGGGTGCTGAGTATAACAATATTATTGGGGTGCTGTGTATAACACTATTAGGGGGGTGCTGTGTATTAAATTATTAGGGGGGTGCTGTGTATAACACTATTAGGGGGGTGCTGTGTATAACAGTATTAGGGGGGTGCTGTGTATAACAGTATTAGGGGGTGCTGTGTATTAAACTATTAGGGGGGTGCTGTGTATTAAACTATTAGGGGGGTGCTGTGTATTAAACTATTAGGGGGTGCTGTGTATAACACTATTAGGGGGGCGCTGTGTATTAAAATATTAGGGGGGCGCTGTGTATAACACTATTATTGGGGTGCTGTGTATAACACTATTGGGGGGTGCTGTGTATTAAACTATTAGGGGGGTGCTGTGTATAACACTATTAGGGAGGTGCTGTGTATAACACTATTAGGGGGGTGCTGTGTATAACACTATTAGGGGGGTGCTGTGTATTAAATTATTAGGGGGGTGCTGTGTATTAAACTATTAGGGGGGTGTTGTGTATTAAACTATTAGGGGGGTGCTGTGTATAACACTATTATTGGGGTGCTGTGTATAACACTATTAGGAGGTGCTGTGTATTAAACTATTAGGGGGGTGCTGTGTATAACACTATTAGGGGGGTGCTGTGTATTAAACTGTTAGGGGGGTGCTGTGTATAACACTATTATTGGGGTGCTGTGTATTAAACTATTAGGGGGATGCTGTGTATAACACTATTAGGGATGTGCTGTGTATTAAACTATTAGGGGGGTGCTGTGTATTAAACTATTAGGGGGGTGCTGTGTATTAAATTATTAGGCGGGTGCTGTGTATAACACTACTAGGGGGTGCTGTGTATTAAACTATTAGGGGGGTGCTGTGTATTAAATTATTAGGGGGGTGCTGTGTATAACACTATTAGGGGGGTGCTGTTTATAACACTATTAGGGGGATGCTGTGTATTAAACTATTAGGGGGGTGATGTGTATTAAATTATTAGGGGGGTGCTGTGTATAACACTATTAGGGGGGTGCTGTGTATAACACTATTAGGGGGGTGCTGTGTATTAAATTATTAGGGGGGTGCTGTGTATAACACTATTAGGGAGGTGCTGTGTATAACACTAGTAGGGGGGTGCTGTGTATAACACTATTAGGGGGTGCTGTGTATTAAATTATTAGGGGGGTGCTGTGTATTAAACTATTAGGGGGGTGCTGTGTATTAAACTATTAGGGGGGTGCTGTGTAATAAACTATTGGGGGGGTGCTGTGTATAACACTATTAGGGGGGTGCTGTGTATTAAACTATTAGGGGGGTGCTGTGTATAACACTATTAGGGGGGCGCTGTGTATTAAAATATTAGGGGGGTGCTGTGTATAACACTATTATTGGGGTGCTGTGTATAACACTATTAGGGAGTTGCTGTGTATAACACTATTAGGGGGTGCTGTGTATAACACTATTAGGGGGTGCTGTGTATTAAATTATTAGGGGGGTGCTGTGTATTAAACTATTAGGGGGGTGCTTTGTATTAAACTATTAGGGGGGTGCTGTGTATAACACTATTAGGGGGGTGCTGTGTATTAAATTATTAGGGGGGTGCTGTGTATAACACTATTAGGGGGTGCTGTGTATAACAGTATTAGGGGGGTGCTGTGTATTAAATTATTAGGGGGGTGCTGTGTATAACACTATTAGGGGGGTGCTGTGTATTAAACTATTAGGGGGGTGCTGTGTATAACACTATTAGGGGGTGCTGTGTATAACACTATTAGGAGGGTGCTGTGTATTAAACTATTAGGGGGGTGCTGTGTATAACACTATTAGGGGGGTGCTGTGTATTAAACTATTAGGGGGTGCTGTGTATAAAACTATTAGGGGGGTGCTGTGTATAAAATTATTAGGGGGGTGCTGTGTATAACACTACTAGGGGGGTGCTGTGTATTAAACTATTAGAGGGGTGCTGTGTATAACACTATTAGGGAGGTGCTGTGTATAACACTATTAGGGTAGTGCTGTGTATTAAACTATTAGGGGGGGTGCTGTGTATGACACTAATAGGGAGGTGCTGTGTATAACACTATTAGGGGGTGTTGTGTATAACACTATTAGAGGGGTGCTGTTTATTAAATTATTAGGGGGGTGCTGTGTATTAAACTATTAGGGGGGTGCTGTGTATTAAACTATTAGGGGGGTGCTGTGTATAACACTATTAGGGGGTGCTGTGTATTAAATTATTAGGGGGGTGCTGTGTATTAAACTATTAGGGGGGTGCTGTGTATTAAACTATTAGGGGGGTGCTGTGTATAACACTATTAGGGGGTGCTGTGTATTAAACTATTAGGGGGGTGCTGTGTATTAAATTATTAGGGGGGTGCTGTGTATTAAATTCTTAGGGGGGGTGCTGTGTATAACACTATTAGGGGGTGCTGTGTATAACACTATTAGGGGGGTGCTGTGTATTAAACTATTAGGGGGGTGCTGTGTATTAAATTATTAGGGGGGTGCTGTGTATAACACTATTAGGGGGGTGCTGTGTATAACACTATTAGGGGGGTGCTGTGTATAACACTATTAGGGGGCGCTGTGTATTAAAATATTGGGGTGCTGAGTATAACAATATTATTGGGGAGCTGTGTATAACACTATTAGGGGGGTGCTGTGTATGAAATTATTAGGTGGGTGCTGTGTATAACACTATTAGGGGGTGCTGTGTATTAAATTATTAGGGGGGTGCTGTGTATTAAACTATTAGGGGGTGCTGTGTATTAAATTATTAGGGGGGTGCTGTGTATAACACTATTAGGGGGGTGCTGTGTATAACACTATTAGGGAGGTGCTGTGTATAACACTATTAGGGGGCGCTGTGTATAACACTATTAGGGGGCGCTGTGTATAACACTATTAGGGGGCGCTGTGTATTAAAATATTGGGGTGCTGAGTATAACAATATTATTGGGGAGCTGTGTATAACACTATTAGGGGGGTGCTGTGTATTAAATTATTAGGGGGGTGCTGTGTATAACACTATTAGGGGGTGCTGTGTATTAAATTATTAGGGGGGTGCTGTGTATTAAACTATTAGGGGGGTGCTGTGTATAACACTATTAGGGGGTGCTGTGTATTAAATTATTAGGGGGGTGCTGTGTATTAAACTATTAGGGGGGTGCTGTGTATTAAACTATTAGGGGGGTGCTGTGTATTAAACTATTAGGGGGTGCTGTGTATTAAATTATTAGGGGGGTGCTGTGTATTAAATTATTAGGGGGGTGCTGTGTATAACACTATTAGGGGGTGCTGTGTATAACACTATTAGGGGGGTGCTGTGTATTAAACTATTAGGGGGGTGCTGTGTATTAAATTATTAGGGGGGTGCTGTGTATAACACTATTAGGGGGGTGCTGTGTATAACACTATTAGGGGGCGCTGTGTATTAAAATATTGGGGTGCTGAGTATAACAATATTATTGGGGTGCTGTGTATAACACTATTAGGGGGGTGCTGTGTATTAAATTATTAGGGGGGTGCTGTGTATAACACTATTAGGGGGGTGCTGTGTATAACAGTATTAGGGGGGTGCTGTGTATAACAGTATTAGGGGGTGCTGTGTATTAAACTATTAGGGGGGTGCTGTGTATAACACTATTAGGGGGTGCTGTGTATTAAACTATTAGGGGGGTGCTGTGTATTAAATTATTAGGGGGGTGCTGTGTATTAAATTCTTAGGGGGGGTGCTGTGTATAACACTATTAGGGGGTGCTGTGTATAACACTATTAGGGGGGTGCTGTGTATTAAACTATTAGGGGGGTGCTGTGTATTAAATTATTAGGGGGGTGCTGTGTATAACACTATTAGGGGGGTGCTGTGTATAACACTATTAGGGGGGTGCTGTGTATAACACTATTAGGGGGCGCTGTGTATTAAAATATTGGGGTGCTGAGTATAACAATATTATTGGGGAGCTGTGTATAACACTATTAGGGGGGTGCTGTGTATGAAATTATTAGGTGGGTGCTGTGTATAACACTATTAGGGGGTGCTGTGTATTAAATTATTAGGGGGGTGCTGTGTATTAAACTATTAGGGGGGTGCTGTGTATTAAATTATTAGGGGGGTGCTGTGTATAACACTATTAGGGGGGTGCTGTGTATAACACTATTAGGGAGGTGCTGTGTATAACACTATTAGGGGGCGCTGTGTATAACACTATTAGGGGGCGCTGTGTATAACACTATTAGGGGGCGCTGTGTATTAAAATATTGGGGTGCTGAGTATAACAATATTATTGGGGAGCTGTGTATAACACTATTAGGGGGGTGCTGTGTATTAAATTATTAGGGGGGTGCTGTGTATAACACTATTAGGGGGTGCTGTGTATTAAATTATTAGGGGGGTGCTGTGTATTAAACTATTAGGGGGGTGCTGTGTATAACACTATTAGGGGGTGCTGTGTATTAAATTATTAGGGGGGTGCTGTGTATTAAACTATTAGGGGGGTGCTGTGTATTAAACTATTAGGGGGGTGCTGTGTATTAAACTATTAGGGGGTGCTGTGTATTAAATTATTAGGGGGGTGCTGTGTATTA